>NC_080039.1:19649594-19669594 GCF_030020395.1 Manis pentadactyla
GGGTTCTGTGTGTCTGCAGGTATTTTGCTCCATCAGTTTTGTTCTTGGATCTCCATGTCCACAGATGGGTAAAATCATTTGATACTTGTCCTTTTCCTGTCTCATTTCATTGAGCATAATACCCCCTCCTTCCATCCATGATGTTGCAAATGGTAGGATTTGTTTTCTTCTTATGGCTGAATGATAATTGATTGTGTATATGTACCACATCTTCTTAATCCATTCACATACTGATGGACACAGTTGGCTATTGAGAATAGTGCTGTGATAACAAAGAGGTGCACATGTCTTTTTTCAACTGGGCTGCTACATTCCGTCAATAAATCAATCTATCAATCTATCTGTCATCTTTGTTTCTATCTATCATGTCATGTATCAACCAATCTATCTGTATATGTATCTTTCTATATTCTATAACCCATCATGTATCTATCTATATCATCTATCTACCATCTTACAATATATCTAATATATTATCTAACCACTTATCTATATATCTATTCTAATATATCATCTGACTTCCATATATCTGCCTAATCTTTCCTATCTATCTATCTATCTATCTATCTATCTATCTATCTATCTATCTATCTATCTATCTATCTATCTATCTATCTATATGTCTGTCTATCTATCATCTATCTTTCAAGGTACCTATCAATCTTCCACCTATCCATTCATCTACATATGTATTCATCTATCATGTTAGTAATTCATCTATCATCTATGAAACATATATTTGCCTATTTATTTATCACACTTTCATGAGAAACATTATCTTTACTAAACTAACCCATCACCAAGATCCTTCCATACACTCCATTGCAGTCACTCTCTTTGAGCATAATCAGATAATGTACAATCACTACTTGTCTTCTCTGTTTTGTACAGCCCTCCCCATGCCCAGCACCCACAATAATGCTAATCCTAAAGTGTGCTATCCTTACCTCTGCCCTTTTTCTTGCATTCACACCTATCCACCCCAGTCTCTTGCCCTTTGGTAACTGTTACCCCAATCTTGGGATCTGTGAACCTACTGGTGCTTTGTTCCCTCAGTTTTATCTTGGTCCTCCATCTCCACAGGTGGGTCAAATCATTTGATAGTTGTTTTTCTCTACCTCACTTATTTCACTGAGCATAATACCCTCTAGCTCCATCCATGTTGTTGCAAATGATAGGATTTGTTTTCTTCTTATGTCTGAATAATATTTCTTGTGTATATGACCACATCTTCTTGAGCTATTAATCTACTGCTGACAAATTAGCTTGGCAACTTTGAATAGTGCTGTGATAAACATAGGGATGCATTTGTCTGTTTTAACTAGGCTTCATTATTTGTATTACTGGATTATTTATTTATTTATTTATTTATTGCTAATCTATAATTGCATGTGTAACACTACATTCACTAGACTTCCCTGATCACGAAGATCTGCCCAATGCCCCACTGCATTCACTTCCATCAACAGAGCAAGGTACTGTAGAATCACTGACTTCTCTGCTTGGTTCTACCCTCCGAAAACATTACATGTGCCAATCATAATGCATTACTTCTCCCCCCACTATTATCCCTCCATTCTCACATGTCCTCCCTAGTCGCTTTCCCTTTGGTATCTTTTAGTTCATTCTTGGGTTCTGTGTGTCTGCAGGTATTTTGCTCCATCAGTTTTTTTCTTGGTTCTCCATGTCCACAGATGGGTCAAATCATTTAATACTTGTCCTTTTCCTGTCTCATTTCATTGAGCATAATACCCCCTCCTTCCATCCATGTTGTTGGAAATGGTAGGATTTGTTTTCTTCTTATGGCTGAATGATAATTGATTGTGTATATGTACCACATCTTCTTAATCCATTCACCTACTGATCTACACAGTTGGCTATTGTTAATATTGCTGTTATAACAAAGAGGTGCACATGTCTTTTTTCAACAGGACTGCTACATTCCATCAATAAATCAATCTATCAATCTATCTGTCATCTTTGTTTCTATCATGTCATGTATCAACCAACCTATCTGTATATGTATCTTTCTATATTCTATAACCCATCATGTATCTATCTATATCATCTATCTACCATCTTACAATATATCTAATATATTATCTATCCACTTATCTATATATCCATTCTAATCTATCATCTGACTTCCATATATCTGCCTAATCTTTCCTATCTATCTATCTATCTATCTATCTATCTATCTATCTATCTATCTATCTATCTATCTATCTGTCTGTCTGTCTGTCTGTCTGTCTGTCTGTCTGTCTGTCTGTCTGTCTGTCTGTCTATCTATCTATCTATCTATCTATCTATCTATCTATCTATCTATCTTTCTATCTATCTATCTATCTGCCTGTCTGTCTGTCTGTCTATCTATCTATCTATCTATCTATCTATCTATCTATCTATCTATCTATCTATCTATCTATCTATCTATCTATCTATCCATCTATCTATCTGTCTGTCTATCTATCATCTATCTTTCAAGGTACCTATCAGTCTTTCACCTATCCATCCATCTACATATGAATGCATCTTTATGTTAGTAATTCATCTATCATCTATCAAACATTTATTTGCTTATTTATTTATCACAATTTCATGAGAAACGTTATCTTTACTAAACTAACCCATCACCAAGATCCTTCTATACACTCCCTTGCAGTCACTATCTTTGAGCCTAGTCAGATAATGTAGATTCACTACTTGTCTTCTCTATTCTGTACAGCCCTCCCCATGCCCAGCAACCACAATAATGCTAATCGTAAAGTGTTCTATTCTTACCCCTGCCCTTCTTCGTCCATTCACACATATCCACCCCAGTCTCTTGCCCTTTGGTAACTGTTACCCCAATCTTGGGATCTGTGAACCTACTGGTGTTTTGTTCCCTCAGTTTTATCTTGGTTCTCCATCTCCACAGATGGGTCAAATCATTTGATAGTTGTTTTTCTCTACCTCACTTATTTCACTGAGCATAATACCCTTTAGCTCCATTTTTGTTGTTGCAAATGATAGGATTTTTTTTTCTTATGTCTGAATAATATTCCTTGTGTATATGACCACATCTTCTTGAGCCATTAATCTACTGCTGACAAATTAGCTTGGAAACTTTGAATAGTGCGGTGAAAAACATAGGGATGCATTTGTCTGTATTAACTAGGCTTCTGTATATGTTTTACTGGATTATTTATTTATTTATTTATTTAATTATTTATTGCTAATCTACAATTACATGTGTAACACTACATTCACTAGACTTCCCTGATCACGAAGGTCCGCCCAATTACCCACTGCATCCACTTCCATCAACAGAGAAAGGTACTGTAGAATCACTGACTTCTCTGCTTGGTTCTACCCTCCGAAAACATTACATGTGCATATCATAATGCATTCTTTCTACCCCCACTGTTTTCCCTCCATTCTCACATGTCCTCCCTAGTCGCTTTCCCTTTGGTAACTGTTAGCTCCTTCTTGGGTTCTGTGTGTCTGCAGGTATTTTACGCCATCAGTTTTTTCTTGGTTATCCATGTCCACAGATGGGTCAAATCATTTGATACTTGTCCTTTTCCTGTCTCATTTCATTGAGCATAATAGCCCCTCTTTCCATCCATGTTGTTGGAAATGGTAGGATTTGTTTTCTTCTTATGGCTGAATGATAATTGATTGTGTATATGTACCACATCTTCTTAATCCATTCACATACTGATGGACACAGTTGGCTATTGAGAATAGTGCTGTGATAACAAAGAGGTGCACATGTCTTTTTTCAACTGGGCTGCTACATTCCGTCAATAAATCAATCTATCAATCTATCTGTCATCTTTGTTTCTATCTATCATGTCATGTATCAACCAATCTATCTGTATATGTATCTTTCTATATTCTATAACCCATCATGTATCTATCTATATCATCTATCTACCATCTTACTATATATCTAATATATTATCTAACCACTTATCTATATATCTATTCTAATATATCATCTGACTTCCATATATCTGCCTAATCTTTCCTATCTATCTATCTATCTATCTATCTATCTATCTATCTATCTATCTATCTATCTATCTATCTATATGTCTGTCTATCTATCATCTATCTTTCAAGGTACCTATCAATCTTCCACCTATCCATTCATCTACATATGTATTCATCTATCATGTTAGTAATTCATCTATCATCTATGAAACATATATTTGCCTATTTATTTATCACACTTTCATGAGAAACATTATCTTTACTAAACTAACCCATCACCAAGATCCTTCCATACACTCCATTGCAGTCACTCTCTTTGAGCATAATCAGATAATGTACAATCACTACTTGTCTTCTCTGTTTTGTACAGCCCTCCCCATGCCCAGCACCCACAATAATGCTAATCCTAAAGTGTGCTATCCTTACCTCTGCCCTTTTTCTTGCATTCACACCTATCCACCCCAGTCTCTTGCCCTTTGGTAACTGTTACCCCAATCTTTGGATCTGTGAACCTACTGGTGCTTTGTTCCCTCAGTTTTATCTTGGTCCTCCATCTCCACAGGTGGGTCAAATCATTTGATAGTTGTTTTTCTCTACCTCACTTATTTCACTGAGCATAATACCCTCTAGCTCCATCCATGTTGTTGCAAATGATAGGATTTGTTTTCTTCTTATGTCTGAATAATATTTCTTGTGTATATGACCACATCTTCTTGAGCTATTAATCTACTGCTGACAAATTAGCTTGGCAACTTTGAATAGTGCTGTGATAAACATAGGGATGCATTTGTCTGTTTTAACTAGGCTTCATTATTTGTATTACTGGATTATTTATTTATTTATTTATTTATTGCTAATCTATAATTGCATGTGTAACACTACATTCACTAGACTTCCCTGATCACGAAGATCTGCCCAATGCCCCACTGCATTCACTTCCATCAACAGAGCAAGGTACTGTAGAATCACTGACTTCTCTGCTTGGTTCTACCCTCCGAAAACATTACATGTGCCAATCATAATGCATTACTTCTCCCCCCACTATTATCCCTCCATTCTCACATGTCCTCCCTAGTCGCTTTCCCTTTGGTATCTTTTAGTTCATTCTTGGGTTCTGTGTGTCTGCAGGTATTTTGCTCCATCAGTTTTTTTCTTGGTTCTCCATGTCCACAGATGGGTCAAATCATTTAATACTTGTCCTTTTCCTGTCTCATTTCATTGAGCATAATACCCCCTCCTTCCATCCATGTTGTTGGAAATGGTAGGATTTGTTTTCTTCTTATGGCTGAATGATAATTGATTGTGTATATGTACCACATCTTCTTAATCCATTCACCTACTGATCTACACAGTTGGCTATTGTTAATATTGCTGTTATAACAAAGAGGTGCACATGTCTTTTTTCAACAGGACTGCTACATTCCATCAATAAATCAATCTATCAATCTATCTGTCATCTTTGTTTCTATCATGTCATGTATCAACCAACCTATCTGTATATGTATCTTTCTATATTCTATAACCCATCATGTATCTATCTATATCATCTATCTACCATCTTACAATATATCTAATATATTATCTATCCACTTATCTATATATCCATTCTAATCTATCATTTGACTTCCATATATCTGCCTAATCTTTCCTATCTATCTATCTATCTATCTATCTATCTATCTATCTATCTATCTATCTATCTATCTATCTATCTATCTATCTATATGTCTGTCTATCTATCATCTATCTTTCAAGGTACCTATCAATCTTCCACCTATCCATTCATCTACATATGTATTCATCTATCATGTTAGTAATTCATCTATCATCTATGAAACATATATTTGCCTATTTATTTATCACACTTTCATGAGAAACATTATCTTTACTAAACTAACCCATCACCAAGATCCTTCCATACACTCCATTGCAGTCACTCTCTTTGAGCATAATCAGATAATGTACAATCACTACTTGTCTTCTCTGTTTTGTACAGCCCTCCCCATGCCCAGCACCCACAATAATGCTAATCCTAAAGTGTGCTATCCTTACCTCTGCCCTTTTTCTTGCATTCACACCTATCCACCCCAGTCTCTTGCCCTTTGGTAACTGTTACCCCAATCTTGGGATCTGTGAACCTACTGGTGCTTTGTTCCCTCAGTTTTATCTTGGTCCTCCATCTCCACAGGTGGGTCAAATCATTTGATAGTTGTTTTTCTCTACCTCACTTATTTCACTGAGCATAATACCCTCTAGCTCCATCCATGTTGTTGCAAATGATAGGATTTGTTTTCTTCTTATGTCTGAATAATATTTCTTGTGTATATGACCACATCTTCTTGAGCTATTAATCTACTGCTGACAAATTAGCTTGGCAACTTTGAATAGTGCTGTGATAAACATAGGGATGCATTTGTCTGTTTTAACTAGGCTTCATTATTTGTATTACTGGATTATTTATTTATTTATTTATTTATTGCTAATCTATAATTGCATGTGTAACACTACATTCACTAGACTTCCCTGATCACGAAGATCTGCCCAATGCCCCACTGCATCCACTTCCATCAACAGAGCAAGGTACTGTAGAATCACTGACTTCTCTGCTTGGTTCTACCCTCCGAAAACATTACATGTGCCAATCAAAATGCATTACTTCTCCCCCCACTATTATCCCTCCATTCTCACATGTCCTCCCTAGTCGCTTTCCATTTGGTATCTTTTAATTCATTCTTGGGTTCTGTGTGCCTGCAGGTATTTTGCTCCATCAGTTTTGTTCTTGGTTCTCCATGTCCACAGATGGGTCAAATCATTTAATACTTGTCCTTTTCCTGTCTCATTTCATTGAGCATAATACCCCCTCCTTCCATCCATGTTGTTGGAAATGGTAGGATTTGTTTTCTTCTTATGGCTGAATGATAATTGATTGTGTATATGTACCACATCTTCTTAATCCATTCACCTACTGATCTACACAGTTGGCTATTGTTAATATTGCTGTTATAACAAAGAGGTGCACATGTCTTTTTTCAACAGGACTGCTACATTCCATCAATAAATCAATCTATCAATCTATCTGTCATCTTTGTTTCTATCATGTCATGTATCAACCAACCTATCTGTATATGTATCTTTCTATATTCTGTAACCCATCATGTATCTATCTATATCATCTATCTACCATCTTACAATATATCTAATATATTATCTATCCACTTATCTATATATCCATTCTAATCTATCATTTGACTTCCATATATCTGCCTAATCTTTCCTATCTATCTATCTATCTATCTATCTATCTATCTATCTATCTATCTATCTATCTATCTATCTATATGTCTGTCTATCTATCATCTATCTTTCAAGGTACCTATCAATCTTCTACCTATCCATTCATCTACATATGTATTCATCTATCATGTTAGTAATTCATCTATCATCTATGAAACATATATTTGCCTATTTATTTATCACACTTTCATGAGAAACATTATCTTTACTAAACTAACCCATCACCAAGATCCTTCCATACACTCCATTGCAGTCACTCTCTTTGAGCATAATCAGATAATGTACAATCACTACTTGTCTTCTCTGTTTTGTACAGCCCTCCCCATGCCCAGCACCCACAATAATGCTAATCCTAAAGTGTGCTATCCTTACCTCTGCCCTTTTTCTTGCATTCACACCTATCCACCCCAGTCTCTTGCCCTTTGGTAACTGTTACCCCAATCTTGGGATCTGTGAACCTACTGGTGCTTTGTTCCCTCAGTTTTATCTTGGTCCTCCATCTCCACAGGTGGGTCAAATCATTTGATAGTTGTTTTTCTCTACCTCACTTATTTCACTGAGCATAATACCCTCTAGCTCCATCCATGTTGTTGCAAATGATAGGATTTGTTTTCTTCTTATGTCTGAATAATATTTCTTGTGTATATGACCACATCTTCTTGAGCTATTAATCTACTGCTGACAAATTAGCTTGGCAACTTTGAATAGTGCTGTGATAAACATAGGGATGCATTTGTCTGTTTTAACTAGGCTTCATTATTTGTATTACTGGATTATTTATTTATTTATTTATTTATTGCTAATCTATAATTGCATGTGTAACACTACATTCACTAGACTTCCCTGATCACGAAGATCTGCCCAATGCCCCACTGCATCCACTTCCATCAACAGAGCAAGGTACTGTAGAATCACTGACTTCTCTGCTTGGTTCTACCCTCCGAAAACATTACATGTGCCAATCATAATGCATTACTTCTCCCCCCACTATTATCCCTCCATTCTCACATGTCCTCCCTAGTCGCTTTCCATTTGGTATCTTTTAATTCATTCTTGGGTTCTGTGTGTCTGCAGGTATTTTGCTCCATCAGTTTTGTTCTTGGTTCTCCATGTCCACAGATGGGTCAAATCATTTAATACTTGTCCTTTTCCTGTCTCATTTCATTGAGCATAATACCCCCTCCTTCCATCCATGTTGTTGGAAATGGTAGGATTTGTTTTCTTCTTATGGCTGAATGATAATTGATTGTGTATATGTACCACATCTTCTTAATCCATTCACCTACTGATCTACACAGTTGGCTATTGTTAATATTGCTGTTATAACAAAGAGGTGCACATGTCTTTTTTCAACAGGACTGCTACATTCCATCAATAAATCAATCTATCAATCTATCTGTCATCTTTGTTTCTATCATGTCATGTATCAACCAACCTATCTGTATATGTATCTTTCTATATTCTATAACCCATCATGTATCTATCTATATCATCTATCTACCATCTTACAATATATCTAATATATTATCTATCCACTTATCTATATATCCATTCTAATCTATCATTTGACTTCCATATATCTGCCTAATCTTTCCTATCTATCTATCTATCTATCTATCTATCTATCTATCTATCTATCTATCTATCTATCTATCTATCTATCTATCTATATGTCTGTCTATCTATCATCTATCTTTCAAGGTACCTATCAATCTTCTACCTATCCATTCATCTACATATGTATTCATCTATCATGTTAGTAATTCATCTATCATCTATGAAACATATATTTGCCTATTTATTTATCACACTTTCATGAGAAACATTATCTTTACTAAACTAACCCATCACCAAGATCCTTCCATACACTCCATTGCAGTCACTCTCTTTGAGCATAATCAGATAATGTACAATCACTACTTGTCTTCTCTGTTTTGTACAGCCCTCCCCATGCCCAGCACCCACAATAATGCTAATCCTAAAGTGTGCTATCCTTACCTCTGCCCTTTTTCTTGCATTCACACCTATCCACCCCAGTCTCTTGCCCTTTGGTAACTGTTACCCCAATCTTGGGATCTGTGAACCTACTGGTGCTTTGTTCCCTCAGTTTTATCTTGGTCCTCCATCTCCACAGGTGGGTCAAATCATTTGATAGTTGTTTTTCTCTACCTCACTTATTTCACTGAGCATAATACCCTCTAGCTCCATCCATGTTGTTGCAAATGATAGGATTTGTTTTCTTCTTATGTCTGAATAATATTTCTTGTGAATATGACCACATCTTCTTGAGCTATTAATCTACTGCTGACAAATTAGCTTGGCAACTTTGAATAGTGCTGTGATAAACATAGGGATGCATTTGTCTGTTTTAACTAGGCTTCATTATTTGTATTACTGGATTATTTATTTATTTATTTATTTATTGCTAATCTATAATTGCATGTGTAACACTACATTCACTAGACTTCCCTGATCACGAAGATCTGCCCAATGCCCCACTGCATCCACTTCCATCAACAGAGCAAGGTACTGTAGAATCACTGACTTCTCTGCTTGGTTCTACCCTCCGAAAACATTACATGTGCCAATCATAATGCATTACTTCTCCCCCCACTATTATCCCTCCATTCTCACATGTCCTCCCTAGTCGCTTTCCCTTTGGTATCTTTTAATTCATTCTTGGGTTCTGTGTGTCTGCAGGTATTTTGCTCCATCAGTTTTGTTTTTGGTTCTCCATGTCCACAGATGGGTCAAATCATTTAATACTTGTCCTTTTCCTGTCTCATTTCATTGAGCATAATACCCCCTCCTTCCATCCATGTTGTTGGAAATGGTAGGATTTGTTTTCTTCTTATGGCTGAATGATAATTGATTGTTTATATGTACCACATCTTCTTAATCCATTCACCTACTGATCTACACAGTTGGCTATTGTTAATATTGCTGTTATAACAAAGAGGTGCACATGTCTTTTTTCAACAGGACTGCTACATTCCATCAATAAATCAATCTATCAATCTATCTGTCATCTTTGTTTCTATCATGTCATGTATCAACCAACCTATCTGTATATGTATCTTTCTATATTCTATAACCCATCATGTATCTATCTATAACATCTATCTACCATCTTACAATATATCTAATATATTATCTATCCACTTATCTATATATCCATTCTAATCTATCATCTGACTTCCATATATCTGCCTAATCTTTCCTATCTATCTATCTATCTATCTATCTATCTATCTATCTATCTATCTATCTATCTATCTACCTATCTATCTATCTATCTATCTGTCTGTCTGTCTGTCTGTCTGTCTGTCTGTCTGTCTGTCTGTCTGTCTGTCTATCTATCTATCTATCTATCTATCTATCTATCTATCTATCTATCTATCTATCTTTCTATCTATCTATCTATCTGCCTGTCTGTCTGTCTATCTATCTATCTATCTATCTATCTATCTATCTATCTATCTATCTATCTATCTATCTATCTATCTATCTATCTATCCATCTATCTATCTGTCTGTCTATCTATCATCTATCTTTCAAGGTACCTATCAGTCTTTCACCTATCCATCCATCTACATATGAATGCATCTTTATGTTAGTAATTCATCTATCATCTATCAAACATTTATTTGCTTATTTATTTATCACAATTTCATGAGAAACGTTATCTTTACTAAACTAACCCATCACCAAGATCCTTCCATACACTCCCTTGCAGTCACTATCTTTGAGCCTAGTCAGATAATGTAGATTCACTACTTGTCTTCTCTATTCTGTACAGCCCTCCCCATGCCCAGCAACCACAATAATGCTAATCGTAAAGTGTTCTATTCTTACCCCTGCCCTTCTTCGTCCATTCACACATATCCACCCCAGTCTCTTGCCCTTTGGTAACTGTTACCCCAATCTTGGGATCTGTGAACCTACTGGTGTTTTGTTCCCTCAGTTTTATCTTGGTTCTCCATCTCCACAGATGGGTCAAATCATTTGATAGTTGTTTTTCTCTACCTCACTTATTTCACTGAGCATAATACCCTTTAGCTCCATTTTTGTTGTTGCAAATGATAGGATTTTTTTTTCTTATGTCTGAATAATATTCCTTGTGTATATGACCACATCTTCTTGAGCCATTAATCTACTGCTGACAAATTAGCTTGGAAACTTTGAATAGTGCGGTGAAAAACATAGGGATGCATTTGTCTGTTTTAACTAGGCTTCTGTATATGTTTTACTGGATTATTTATTTATTTATTTATTTATTTATTTATTTATTTATTTATTTATTTATTTATTGCTAATCTACAATTACATGTGTAACACTACATTCACTAGACTTCCCTGATCACGAAGGTCCGCCCAATTACCCACTGCATCCACTTCCATCAACAGAGAAAGGTACTGTAGAATCACTGACTTCTCTGCTTGGTTCTACCCTCCGAAAACATTACATGTGCATATCATAATGCATTCTTTCTACCCCCACTGTTTTCCCTCCATTCTCACATGTCCTCCCTAGTCGCTTTCCCTTTGGTAACTGTTAGTTCCTTCTTGGGTTCTGTGTGTCTGCAGCTATTTTGCTCCATCAGTTTTGTTCTTGGATCTCCATGTCCACAGATGGGTAAAATCATTTGATACTTGTCCTTTTCCTGTCTCATTTCATTGAGCATAATACCCCCTCCTTCCATCCATGATGTTGCAAATGGTAGGATTTGTTTTCTTCTTATGGCTGAATGATAATTGATTGTGTATATGTACCACATCTTCTTAATCCATTCACATACTGATGGACACAGTTGGCTATTGAGAATAGTGCTGTGATAACAAAGAGGTGCACATGTCTTTTTTCAACTGGGCTGCTACATTCCGTCAATAAATCAATCTATCAATCTATCTGTCATCTTTGTTTCTATCTATCATGTCATGTATCAACCAATCTATCTGTATATGTATCTTTCTATATTCTATAACCCATCATGTATCTATCTATATCATCTATCTACCATCTTACAATATATCTAATATATTATCTAACCACTTATCTATATATCTATTCTAATATATCATCTGACTTCCATATATCTGCCTAATCTTTCCTATCTATCTATCTATCTATCTATCTATCTATCTATCTATCTATCTATCTATCTATCTATCTATCTATCTATATGTCTGTCTATCTATCATCTATCTTTCAAGGTACCTATCAATCTTCCACCTATCCATTCATCTACATATGTATTCATCTATCATGTTAGTAATTCATCTATCATCTATGAAACATATATTTGCCTATTTATTTATCACACTTTCATGAGAAACATTATCTTTACTAAACTAACCCATCACCAAGATCCTTCCATACACTCCATTGCAGTCACTCTCTTTGAGCATAATCAGATAATGTACAATCACTACTTGTCTTCTCTGTTTTGTACAGCCCTCCCCATGCCCAGCACCCACAATAATGCTAATCCTAAAGTGTGCTATCCTTACCTCTGCCCTTTTTCTTGCATTCACACCTATCCACCCCAGTCTCTTGCCCTTTGGTAACTGTTACCCCAATCTTGGGATCTGTGAACCTACTGGTGCTTTGTTCCCTCAGTTTTATCTTGGTCCTCCATCTCCACAGGTGGGTCAAATCATTTGATAGTTGTTTTTCTCTACCTCACTTATTTCACTGAGCATAATACCCTCTAGCTCCATCCATGTTGTTGCAAATGATAGGATTTGTTTTCTTCTTATGTCTGAATAATATTTCTTGTGTATATGACCACATCTTCTTGAGCTATTAATCTACTGCTGACAAATTAGCTTGGCAACTTTGAATAGTGCTGTGATAAACATAGGGATGCATTTGTCTGTTTTAACTAGGCTTCATTATTTGTATTACTGGATTATTTATTTATTTATTTATTTATTGCTAATCTATAATTGCATGTGTAACACTACATTCACTAGACTTCCCTGATCACGAAGATCTGCCCAATGCCCCACTGCATTCACTTCCATCAACAGAGCAAGGTACTGTAGAATCACTGACTTCTCTGCTTGGTTCTACCCTCCGAAAACATTACATGTGCCAATCATAATGCATTACTTCTCCCCCCACTATTATCCCTCCATTCTCACATGTCCTCCCTAGTCGCTTTCCCTTTGGTATCTTTTAGTTCATTCTTGGGTTCTGTGTGTCTGCAGGTATTTTGCTCCATCAGTTTTTTTCTTGGTTCTCCATGTCCACAGATGGGTCAAATCATTTAATACTTGTCCTTTTCCTGTCTCATTTCATTGAGCATAATACCCCCTCCTTCCATCCATGTTGTTGGAAATGGTAGGATTTGTTTTCTTCTTATGGCTGAATGATAATTGATTGTGTATATGTACCACATCTTCTTAATCCATTCACCTACTGATCTACACAGTTGGCTATTGTTAATATTGCTGTTATAACAAAGAGGTGCACATGTCTTTTTTCAACAGGACTGCTACATTCCATCAATAAATCAATCTATCAATCTATCTGTCATCTTTGTTTCTATCATGTCATGTATCAACCAACCTATCTGTATATGTATCTTTCTATATTCTATAACCCATCATGTATCTATCTATATCATCTATCTACCATCTTACAATATATCTAATATATTATCTATCCACTTATCTATATATCCATTCTAATCTATCATCTGACTTCCATATATCTGCCTAATCTTTCCTATCTATCTATCTATCTATCTATCTATCTATCTATCTATCTATCTATCTATCTATCTGTCTGTCTGTCTGTCTGTCTGTCTGTCTGTCTGTCTGTCTGTCTGTCTGTCTGTCTGTCTATCTATCTATCTATCTATCTATCTATCTATCTATCTATCTATCTATCTATCCATCTATCTATCTGTCTGTCTATCTATCATCTATCTTTCAAGGTACCTATCAGTCTTTCACCTATCCATCCATCTACATATGAATGCATCTTTATGTTAGTAATTCATCTATCATCTATCAAACATTTATTTGCTTATTTATTTATCACAATTTCATGAGAAACGTTATCTTTACTAAACTAACCCATCACCAAGATCCTTCTATACACTCCCTTGCAGTCACTATCTTTGAGCCTAGTCAGATAATGTAGATTCACTACTTGTCTTCTCTATTCTGTACAGCCCTCCCCATGCCCAGCAACCACAATAATGCTAATCGTAAAGTGTTCTATTCTTACCCCTGCCCTTCTTCGTCCATTCACACATATCCACCCCAGTCTCTTGCCCTTTGGTAACTGTTACCCCAATCTTGGGATCTGTGAACCTACTGGTGTTTTGTTCCCTCAGTTTTATCTTGGTTCTCCATCTCCACAGATGGGTCAAATCATTTGATAGTTGTTTTTCTCTACCTCACTTATTTCACTGAGCATAATACCCTTTAGCTCCATTTTTGTTGTTGCAAATGATAGGATTTTTTTTTCTTATGTCTGAATAATATTCCTTGTGTATATGACCACATCTTCTTGAGCCATTAATCTACTGCTGACAAATTAGCTTGGAAACTTTGAATAGTGCGGTGAAAAACATAGGGATGCATTTGTCTGTATTAACTAGGCTTCTGTATATGTTTTACTGGATTATTTATTTATTTATTTATTTAATTATTTATTGCTAATCTACAATTACATGTGTAACACTACATTCACTAGACTTCCCTGATCACGAAGGTCCGCCCAATTACCCACTGCATCCACTTCCATCAACAGAGAAAGGTACTGTAGAATCACTGACTTCTCTGCTTGGTTCTACCCTCCGAAAACATTACATGTGCATATCATAATGCATTCTTTCTACCCCCACTGTTTTCCCTCCATTCTCACATGTCCTCCCTAGTCGCTTTCCCTTTGGTAACTGTTAGCTCCTTCTTGGGTTCTGTGTGTCTGCAGGTATTTTACGCCATCAGTTTTTTCTTGGTTATCCATGTCCACATATGGGTCAAATCATTTGATACTTGTCCTTTTCCGGTCTCATTTCATTGAGCATAATAGCCCCTCTTTCCATCCATGTTGTTGGAAATGGTAGGATTTGTTTTCTTCTTATGGCTGAATGATAATTGATTGTGTATATGTACCACATCTTCTTAATCCATTCACATACTGATGGACACAGTTGGCTATTGAGAATAGTGCTGTGATAACAAAGAGGTGCACATGTCTTTTTTCAACTGGGCTGCTACATTCCATTAATAAATCAATCTATCAATCTATCTGTCATCTTTGTTTCTATCATGTCATGTATCAACCAATCTATCTGTATATGTATCTTTCTATATTCTATAACCCAACATGTATCTATCTATATCATCTATCTACCATCTTACAATATATCTAATATATTATCTAACCACTTATCTATATATCTATTCTAATATATCATCTGACTTCCATATATCTGCCTAATCTTTCCTATCTATCTATCTATCTATCTATCTATCTATCTATCTATCTATCTATCTATCTATCTACCTATCTATCTATCTATCTATCTATCTATCTATCTATCTATCTATCTATCTATCTATCTATCTATCTGTCTGTCTATCTATCATCTATCATTCAAGGTACCTATCAATCTTCCACCTATCCATCCATCTACATATGTATTCATCTATCATGTTAGTAATTCATCTATCATCTATGAAACATATATTTGCCTATTTATTTATCACACTTTCATGAGAAACCTTATCTTTACTAAACTAACCCATCACCAAGATCCTTCCATACACTCCATTGCAGTCACTCTCTTTGAGCATAATCAGATAATGTACAATCACTACTTGTCTTCTCTGTTTTGTACAGCCCTCCCCATGCCCAGCACCCACAATAATGCTAATCCTAAAGTGTGCTATCCTTACCTCTGCCCTTTTTCTTGCATTCACACCTATCCACCCCAGTCTCTTGCCCTTTGGTAACTGTTACCCCAATCTTGGGATCTGTGAACCTACTGGTGCTTTGTTCCCTCAGTTTTATCTTGGACCTCCATCTCCACAGGTGGGTCAAATCATTTGATAGTTGTTTTTCTCTACCTCACTTATTTCACTGAGCATAATACCCTCTAGCTCCATCCATGTTGTTGCAAATGATAGGATTTGTTTTCTTCTTATGTCTGAATAATATTTCTTGTGTATATGACCACATCTTCTTGAGCTATTAATCTACTGCTGACAAATTAGCTTGGCAACTTTGAATAGTGCTGTGATAAACATAGGGATGCATTTGTCTGTTTTAACTAGGCTTCATTATTTGTATTACTGGATTATTTATTTATTTATTTATTTATTGCTAATCTATAATTGCATGTGTAACACTACATTCACTAGACTTCCCTGATCACGAAGATCTGCCCAATGCCCCACTGCATTCACTTCCATCAACAGAGCAAGGTACTGTAGAATCACTGACTTCTCTGCTTGGTTCTACCCTCCGAAAACATTACATGTGCCAATCATAATGCATTACTTCTCCCCCCACTATTATCCCTCCATTCTCACATGTCCTCCCTAGTCGCTTTCCCTTTGGTATCTTTTAGTTCATTCTTGGGTTCTGTGTGTCTGCAGGTATTTTGCTCCATCAGTTTTTTTCTTGGTTCTCCATGTCCACAGATGGGTCAAATCATTTAATACTTGTCCTTTTCCTGTCTCATTTCATTGAGCATAATACCCCCTCCTTCCATCCATGTTGTTGGAAATGGTAGGATTTGTTTTCTTCTTATGGCTGAATGATAATTGATTGTGTATATGTACCACATCTTCTTAATCCATTCACCTACTGATCTACACAGTTGGCTATTGTTAATATTGCTGTTATAACAAAGAGGTGCACATGTCTTTTTTCAACAGGACTGCTACATTCCATCAATAAATCAATCTATCAATCTATCTGTCATCTTTGTTTCTATCATGTCATGTATCAACCAACCTATCTGTATATGTATCTTTCTATATTCTATAACCCATCATGTATCTATCTATATCATCTATCTACCATCTTACAATATATCTAATATATTATCTATCCACTTATCTATATATCCATTCTAATCTATCATTTGACTTCCATATATCTGCCTAATCTTTCCTATCTATCTATCCATCTATCTATCTATCTATCTATCTATCTATCTATCTATCTATCTATCTATCTATCTATCTATCTATCCATTAATCCATCCATCCATCTATCTATCTATCTATCTATCTATCTATCTATCTATCTATCTATCTATCTATCTATCTATCTATCTATCTATCTATCTATCTATCTATCTATCTATCTATCTATCTATCTGTCTGTCTGTCTGTCTGTCTGTCTGTCTGACTGTCTGTCTGTCTGTCTGTCTGTCTGTCTGACTGTCTGTCTGTCTGTCTCTCTGTCTGTCTATCTATTTATCTATCTATCTATCTATCTATTTATCTATCTATCTATCTATCTATCTATCTATCTATCTATCTATCTATCTATCTATCTATCTTTCTATCTATCTATCTGTCTGTCTGTCTGTCTGTCTGTCTGTCTATCTATCTATCTATCTATCTATCTATCTATCTATCTATCTATCTATCTATCTATCTATCTATCTGTCTGTCTGTCTGTCTATCTATCATCTATCTTTCAAGGTACCTATCAGTCTTTCACCTATCCATCCATCTACATATGAATGCATCTATATGTTAGTAATTCATCTATCATCTATCAAACATTTATTTGCTTATTTATTTATCACAATTTCATGAGAAACGTTATCTTTACTAAACTAACCCATCACCAAGATCCTTCCATACACTCCCTTGCAGTCACTATCTTTGAGCCTAGTCAGATAATGTAGATTCACTACTTGTCTTCTCTATTCTGTACAGCCCTCCCCATGCCCAGCAAACACAATAATGCTAATCGTAAAGTGTTCTATTCTTACCCCTGCCCTTCTTCGTCCATTCACACATATCGACCCCAGTCTCTTGCCCTTTGGTAACTGTTACCCCAATCTTGGGATCTGTGAACCTACTGGTGTTTTGTTCCATCAGTTTTATCTTGGTTCTCCATCTCCACAGATGGGTCAAATCATTTGATAGTTGTTTTTCTCTACCTCACTTATTTCACTGAGCATAATACCCTTTAGCTCCATTTTTGTTGTTGCAAATGATAGGATTTTTTTTTCTTATGTCTGAATAATATTCCTTGTGTATATGACCACATCTTCTTGAGCCATTAATCTACTGCTGACAAATTAGCTTGGAAACTTTGAATAGTGCGGTGAAAAACATAGGGATGCATTTGTCTGTTTTAACTAGGCTTCTGTATATGTTTTACTGGATTATTTATTTATTTATTTATTTATTTATTGCTAATCTACAATTACATGTGTAACACTACATTCACTAGACTTCCCTGATCACGAAGGTCCGCCCAATTACCCACTGCATCCACTTCCATCAACAGAGAAAGGTACTGTAGAATCACTGACTTCTCTGCTTGGTTCTACCCTCCGAAAACATTACATGTGCATATCATAATGCATTCTTTCTACCCCCACTGTTTTCCCTCCATTCTCACATGTCCTCCCTAGTCGCTTTCCCTTTGGTAACTGTTAGCTCCTTCTTGGGTTCTGTGTGTCTGCAGCTATTTTGCTCCATCAGTTTTGTTCTTGGATCTCCATGTCCACAGATGGGTAAAATCATTTGATACTTGTCCTTTTCATGTCTCATTTCATTGAGCATAATACCCCCTCCTTCCATCCATGATGTTGCAAATGGTAGGATTTGTTTTCTTCTTATGGCTGAATGATAATTGATTGTGTATATGTACCACATCTTCTTAATCCATTCACATACTGATGGACACAGTTGGCTATTGAGAATAGTGCTGTGATAACAAAGAGGTGCACATGTCTTTTTTCAACTGGGCTGCTACATTCCGTCAATAAATCAATCTATCAATCTATCTGTCATCTTTGTTTCTATCTATCATGTCATGTATCAACCAATCTATCTGTATATGTATCTTTCTATATTCTATAACCCATCATGTATCTATCTATATCATCTATCTACCATCTTACAATATATCTAATATATTATCTAACCACTTATCTATATATCTATTCTAATATATCATCTGACTTCCATATATCTGCCTAATCTTTCCTATCTATCTATCTATCTATCTATCTATCTATCTATCTATCTATCTATCTATCTATCTATCTATCTAAATGTCTGTCTATCTATCATCTATCTTTCAAGGTACCTATCAATCTTCCACCTATCCATTCATCTACATATGTATTCATCTATCATGTTAGTAATTCATCTATCATCTATGAAACATATATTTGCCTATTTATTTATCACACTTTCATGAGAAACATTATCTTTACTAAACTAACCCATCACCAAGATCCTTCCATACACTCCATTGCAGTCACTCTCTTTGAGCATAATCAGATAATGTACAATCACTACTTGTCTTCTCTGTTTTGTACAGCCCTCCCCATGCCCAGCACCCACAATAATGCTAATCCTAAAGTGTGCTATCCTTACCTCTGCCCTTTTTCTTGCATTCACACCTATCCACCCAAGTCTCTTGCCCTTTGGTAACTGTTACCCCAATCTTGGTATCTGTGAACCTACTGGTGCTTTGTTCCCTCAGTTTTATCTTGGTCCTC
>NC_080039.1:19674594-19737094 GCF_030020395.1 Manis pentadactyla
TCACTCTCTTTGAGCATAATCAGATAATGTACAATCACTACTTGTCTTCTCTGTTTTGTACAGCCCTCCCCATGCCCAGCACCCACAATAATGCTAATCCTAAAGTGTGCTATCCTTACCTCTGCCCTTTTTCTTGCATTCACACCTATCCACCCCAGTCTCTTGCCCTTTGGTAACTGTTACCCCAATCTTGGGATCTGTGAACCTACTGGTGCTTTGTTCCCTCAGTTTTATCTTGGTCCTCCATCTCCACAGGTGGGTCAAATCATTTGATAGTTGTTTTTCTCTACCTCACTTATTTCACTGAGCATAATACCCTCTAGCTCCATCCATGTTGTTGCAAATGATAGGATTTGTTTTCTTCTTATGTCTGAATAATATTTCTTGTGTATATGACCACATCTTCTTGAGCTATTAATCTACTGCTGACAAATTAGCTTGGCAACTTTGAATAGTGCTGTGATAAACATAGGGATGCATTTGTCTGTTTTAACTAGGCTTCATTATTTGTATTACTGGATTATTTATTTATTTATTTATTTATTGCTAATCTATAATTGCATGTGTAACACTACATTCACTAGACTTCCCTGATCACGAAGATCTGCCCAATGCCCCACTGCATTCACTTCCATCAACAGAGCAAGGTACTGTAGAATCACTGACTTCTCTGCTTGGTTCTACCCTCCGAAAACATTACATGTGCCAATCATAATGCATTACTTCTCCCCCCACTATTATCCCTCCATTCTCACATGTCCTCCCTAGTCGCTTTCCCTTTGGTATCTTTTAGTTCATTCTTGGGTTCTGTGTGTCTGCAGGTATTTTGCTCCATCAGTTTTTTTCTTGGTTCTCCATGTCCACAGATGGGTCAAATCATTTAATACTTGTCCTTTTCCTGTCTCATTTCATTGAGCATAATACCCCCTCCTTCCATCCATGTTGTTGGAAATGGTAGGATTTGTTTTCTTCTTATGGCTGAATGATAATTGATTGTGTATATGTACCACATCTTCTTAATCCATTCACCTACTGATCTACACAGTTGGCTATTGTTAATATTGCTGTTATAACAAAGAGGTGCACATGTCTTTTTTCAACAGGACTGCTACATTCCATCAATAAATCAATCTATCAATCTATCTGTCATCTTTGTTTCTATCATGTCATGTATCAACCAACCTATCTGTATATGTATCTTTCTATATTCTATAACCCATCATGTATCTATCTATATCATCTATCTACCATCTTACAATATATCTAATATATTATCTATCCACTTATCTATATATCCATTCTAATCTATCATCTGACTTCCATATATCTGCCTAATCTTTCCTATCTATCTATCTATCTATCTATCTATCTATCTATCTATCTATCTATCTGTCTGTCTGTCTGTCTGTCTGTCTGTCTGTCTGTCTGTCTGTCTGTCTGTCTGTCTGTCTGTCTGTCTATCTATCTATCTATCTATCTATCTATCTATCTATCTATCTATCTATCTATCTTTCTATCTATCTATCTATCTGCCTGTCTGTCTGTCTGTCTATCTATCTATCTATCTATCTATCTATCTATCTATCTATCTATCTATCTATCTATCTATCTATCTATCTATCTATCTATCTATCTATCTATCTATCTATCCATCTATCTATCTGTCTGTCTATCTATCATCTATCTTTCAAGGTACCTATCAGTCTTTCACCTATCCATCCATCTACATATGAATGCATCTTTATGTTAGTAATTCATCTATCATCTATCAAACATTTATTTGCTTATTTATTTATCACAATTTCATGAGAAACGTTATCTTTACTAAACTAACCCATCACCAAGATCCTTCTATACACTCCCTTGCAGTCACTATCTTTGAGCCTAGTCAGATAATGTAGATTCACTACTTGTCTTCTCTATTCTGTACAGCCCTCCCCATGCCCAGCAACCACAATAATGCTAATCGTAAAGTGTTCTATTCTTACCCCTGCCCTTCTTCGTCCATTCACACATATCCACCCCAGTCTCTTGCCCTTTGGTAACTGTTACCCCAATCTTGGGATCTGTGAACCTACTGGTGTTTTGTTCCCTCAGTTTTATCTTGGTTCTCCATCTCCACAGATGGGTCAAATCATTTGATAGTTGTTTTTCTCTACCTCACTTATTTCACTGAGCATAATACCCTTTAGCTCCATTTTTGTTGTTGCAAATGATAGGATTTTTTTTTCTTATGTCTGAATAATATTCCTTGTGTATATGACCACATCTTCTTGAGCCATTAATCTACTGCTGACAAATTAGCTTGGAAACTTTGAATAGTGCGGTGAAAAACATAGGGATGCATTTGTCTGTATTAACTAGGCTTCTGTATATGTTTTACTGGATTATTTATTTATTTATTTATTTAATTATTTATTGCTAATCTACAATTACATGTGTAACACTACATTCACTAGACTTCCCTGATCACGAAGGTCCGCCCAATTACCCACTGCATCCACTTCCATCAACAGAGAAAGGTACTGTAGAATCACTGACTTCTCTGCTTGGTTCTACCCTCCGAAAACATTACATGTGCATATCATAATGCATTCTTTCTACCCCCACTGTTTTCCCTCCATTCTCACATGTCCTCCCTAGTCGCTTTCCCTTTGGTAACTGTTAGCTCCTTCTTGGGTTCTGTGTGTCTGCAGGTATTTTACGCCATCAGTTTTTTCTTGGTTATCCATGTCCACAGATGGGTCAAATCATTTGATACTTGTCCTTTTCCTGTCTCATTTCATTGAGCATAATAGCCCCTCTTTCCATCCATGTTGTTGGAAATGGTAGGATTTGTTTTCTTCTTATGGCTGAATGATAATTGATTGTGTATATGTACCACATCTTCTTAATCCATTCACATACTGATGGACACAGTTGGCTATTGAGAATAGTGCTGTGATAACAAAGAGGTGCACATGTCTTTTTTCAACTGGGCTGCTACATTCCATTAATAAATCAATCTATCAATCTATCTGTCATCTTTGTTTCTATCATGTCATGTATCAACCAATCTATCTGTATATGTATCTTTCTATATTCTATAACCCATCATGTATCTATCTATATCATCTATCTACCATCTTACAATATATCTAATATATTATCTAACCACTTATCTATATATCTATTCTAATATATCATCTGACTTCCATATATCTGCCTAATCTTTCCTATCTATCTATCTATCTATCTATCTATCTATCTATCTATCTATCTATCTATCTATCTATCTATCTATCTATCTATCTATCTATCTATCTACCTATCTATCTATCTATCTATCTATCTATCTATCTATCTATCTATCTATCTATCTATCTATCTATCTGTCTGTCTATCTATCATCTATCATTCAAGGTACCTATCAATCTTCCACCTATCCATCCATCTACATATGTATTCATCTATCATGTTAGTAATTCATCTATCATCTATGAAACATATATTTGCCTATTTATTTATCACACTTTCATGAGAAACCTTATCTTTACTAAACTAACCCATCACCAAGATCCTTCCATACACTCCATTGCAGTCACTCTCTTTGAGCATAATCAGATAATGTACAATCACTACTTGTCTTCTCTGTTTTGTACAGCCCTCCCCATGCCCAGCACCCACAATAATGCTAATCCTAAAGTGTGCTATCCTTACCTCTGCCCTTTTTCTTGCATTCACACCTATCCACCCCAGTCTCTTGCCCTTTGGTAACTGTTACCCCAATCTTGGGATCTGTGAACCTACTGGTGCTTTGTTCCCTCAGTTTTATCTTGGACCTCCATCTCCACAGGTGGGTCAAATCATTTGATAGTTGTTTTTCTCTACCTCACTTATTTCACTGAGCATAATACCCTCTAGCTCCATCCATGTTGTTGCAAATGATAGGATTTGTTTTCTTCTTATGTCTGAATAATATTTCTTGTGTATATGACCACATCTTCTTGAGCTATTAATCTACTGCTGACAAATTAGCTTGGCAACTTTGAATAGTGCTGTGATAAACATAGGGATGCATTTGTCTGTTTTAACTAGGCTTCATTATTTGTATTACTGGATTATTTATTTATTTATTTATTTATTGCTAATCTATAATTGCATGTGTAACACTACATTCACTAGACTTCCCTGATCACGAAGATCTGCCCAATGCCCCACTGCATTCACTTCCATCAACAGAGCAAGGTACTGTAGAATCACTGACTTCTCTGCTTGGTTCTACCCTCCGAAAACATTACATGTGCCAATCATAATGCATTACTTCTCCCCCCACTATTATCCCTCCATTCTCACATGTCCTCCCTAGTCGCTTTCCCTTTGGTATCTTTTAGTTCATTCTTGGGTTCTGTGTGTCTGCAGGTATTTTGCTCCATCAGTTTTTTTCTTGGTTCTCCATGTCCACAGATGGGTCAAATCATTTAATACTTGTCCTTTTCCTGTCTCATTTCATTGAGCATAATACCCCCTCCTTCCATCCATGTTGTTGGAAATGGTAGGATTTGTTTTCTTCTTATGGCTGAATGATAATTGATTGTGTATATGTACCACATCTTCTTAATCCATTCACCTACTGATCTACACAGTTGGCTATTGTTAATATTGCTGTTATAACAAAGAGGTGCACATGTCTTTTTTCAACAGGACTGCTACATTCCATCAATAAATCAATCTATCAATCTATCTGTCATCTTTGTTTCTATCATGTCATGTATCAACCAACCTATCTGTATATGTATCTTTCTATATTCTATAACCCATCATGTATCTATCTATATCATCTATCTACCATCTTACAATATATCTAATATATTATCTATCCACTTATCTATATATCCATTCTAATCTATCATTTGACTTCCATATATCTGCCTAATCTTTCCTATCTATCTATCTATCTATCTATCTATCTATCTATCTATCTATCTATCTATCTATCTATCTATCTATCTATATGTCTGTCTATCTATCATCTATCTTTCAAGGTACCTATCAATCTTCCACCTATCCATTCATCTACATATGTATTCATCTATCATGTTAGTAATTCATCTATCATCTATGAAACATATATTTGCCTATTTATTTATCACACTTTCATGAGAAATATTATCTTTACTAAACTAACCCATCACCAAGATCCTTCCATACACTCCATTGCAGTCACTCTCTTTGAGCATAATCAGATAATGTACAATCACTACTTGTCTTCTCTGTTTTGTACAGCCCTCCCCATGCCCAGCACCCACAATAATGCTAATCCTAAAGTGTGCTATCCTTACCTCTGCCCTTTTTCTTGCATTCACACCTATCCACCCCAGTCTCTTGCCCTTTGGTAACTGTTACCCCAATCTTGGGATCTGTGAACCTACTGGTGCTTTGTTCCCTCAGTTTTATCTTGGTCCTCCATCTCCACAGGTGGGTCAAATCATTTGATAGTTGTTTTTCTCTACCTCACTTATTTCACTGAGCATAATACCCTCTAGCTCCATCCATGTTGTTGCAAATGATAGGATTTGTTTTCTTCTTATGTCTGAATAATATTTCTTGTGTATATGACCACATCTTCTTGAGCTATTAATCTACTGCTGACAAATTAGCTTGGCAACTTTGAATAGTGCTGTGATAAACATAGGGATGCATTTGTCTGTTTTAACTAGGCTTCATTATTTGTATTACTGGATTATTTATTTATTTATTTATTTATTGCTAATCTATAATTGCATGTGTAACACTACATTCACTAGACTTCCCTGATCACGAAGATCTGCCCAATGCCCCACTGCATCCACTTCCATCAACAGAGCAAGGTACTGTAGAATCATTGACTTCTCTGCTTGGTTCTACCCTCCGAAAACATTACATGTGCCAATCATAATGCATTACTTCTCCCCCCACTATTATCCCTCCATTCTCACATGTCCTCCCTAGTCGCTTTCCATTTGGTATCTTTTAATTCATTCTTGGGTTCTGTGTGTCTGCAGGTATTTTGCTCCATCAGTTTTTTTCTTGGTTCTCCATGTCCACAGATGGGTCAAATCATTTAATACTTGTCCTTTTCCTGTCTCATTTCATTGAGCATAATACCCCCTCCTTCCATCCATGTTGTTGGAAATGGTAGGATTTGTTTTCTTCTTATGGCTGAATGATAATTGATTGTGTATATGTACCACATCTTCTTAATCCATTCACCTACTGATCTACACAGTTGGCTATTGTTAATATTGCTGTTATAACAAAGAGGTGCACATGTCTTTTTTCAACAGGACTGCTACATTCCATCAATAAATCAATCTATCAATCTATCTGTCATCTTTGTTTCTATCATGTCATGTATCAACCAACCTATCTGTATATGTATCTTTCTATATTCTATAACCCATCATGTATCTATCTATATCATCTATCTACCATCTTACAATATATCTAATATATTATCTATCCACTTATCTATATATCCATTCTAATCTATCATTTGACTTCCATATATCTGCCTAATCTTTCCTATCTATCTATCTATCTATCTATCTATCTATCTATATGTCTGTCTATCTATCATCTATCTTTCAAGGTACCTATCAATCTTCTACCTATCCATTCATCTACATATGTATTCATCGATCATGTTAGTAATTCATCTATCATCTATGAAACATATATTTGCCTATTTATTTATCACACTTTCATGAGAAACATTATCTTTACTAAACTAACCCATCACCAAGATCCTTCCATACACTCCATTGCAGTCACTCTCTTTGAGCATAATCAGATAATGTACAATCACTACTTGTCTTCTCTGTTTTGTACAGCCCTCCCCATGCCCAGCACCCACAATAATGCTAATCCTAAAGTGTGCTATCCTTACCTCTGCCCTTTTTCTTGCATTCAAACCTATCCACCCCAGTCTCTTGCCCTTTGGTAACTGTTACCCCAATCTTGGGATCTGTGAACCTACTGGTGCTTTGTTCCCTCAGTTTTATCTTGGTCCTCCATCTCCACAGGTGGGTCAAATCATTTGATAGTTGTTTTTCTCTACCTCACTTATTTCACTGAGCATAATACCCTCTAGCTCCATCCATGTTGTTGCAAATGATAGGATTTGTTTTCTTCTTATGTCTGAATAATATTTCTTGTGAATATGACCACATCTTCTTGAGCTATTAATCTACTGCTGACAAATTAGCTTGGCAACTTTGAATAGTGCTGTGATAAACATAGGGATGCATTTGTCTGTTTTAACTAGGCTTCATTATTTGTATTACTGGATTATTTATTTATTTATTTATTTATTGCTAATCTATAATTGCATGTGTAACACTACATTCACTAGACTTCCCTGATCACGAAGATCTGCCCAATGCCCCACTGCATCCACTTCCATCAACAGAGCAAGGTACTGTAGAATCACTGACTTCTCTGCTTGGTTCTACCCTCCGAAAACATTACATGTGCCAATCATAATGCATTACTTCTCCCCCCACTATTATCCCTCCATTCTCACATGTCCTCCCTAGTCGCTTTCCCTTTGGTATCTTTTAATTCATTCTTGGGTTCTGTGTGTCTGCAGGTATTTTGCTCCATCAGTTTTGTTTTTGGTTCTCCATGTCCACAGATGGGTCAAATCATTTAATACTTGTCCTTTTCCAGTCTCATTTCATTGAGCATAATACCCCCTCCTTCCATCCATGTTGTTGGAAATGGTAGGATTTGTTTTCTTCTTATGGCTGAATGATAATTGATTGTTTATATGTACCACATCTTCTTAATCCATTCACCTACTGATCTACACAGTTGGCTATTGTTAATATTGCTGTTATAACAAAGAGGTGCACATGTCTTTTTTCAACAGGACTGCTACATTCCATCAATAAATCAATCTATCAATCTATCTGTCATCTTTGTTTCTATCATGTCATGTATCAACCAACCTATCTGTATATGTATCTTTCTATATTCTATAACCCATCATGTATCTATCTATATCATCTATCTACCATCTTACAATATATCTAATATATTATCTATCCACTTATCTATATATCCATTCTAATCTATCATCTGACTTCCATATATCTGCCTAATCTTTCCTATCTATCTATCTATCTATCTATCTATCTATCTATCTATCTATCTATCTATCTATCTATCTATCTATCTATCTATCTATCTGTCTGTCTGTCTGTCTGTCTGTCTGTCTGTCTGTCTGTCTGTCTGTCTGTCTGTCTATCTATCTATCTATCTATCTATCTATCTATCTTTCTATCTATCTATCTATCTGCCTGTCTGTCTGTCTATCTATCTATCTATCTATCTATCTATCTATCTATCCATCTATCTATCTGTCTGTCTATCTATCATCTATCTTTCAAGGTACCTATCAGTCTTTCACCTATCCATCCATCTACATATGAATGCATCTTTATGTTAGTAATTCATCTATCATCTATCAAACATTTATTTGCTTATTTATTTATCACAATTTCATGAGAAACGTTATCTTTACTAAACTAACCCATCACCAAGATCCTTCCATACACTCCCTTGCAGTCACTATCTTTGAGCCTAGTCAGATAATGTAGATTCACTACTTGTCTTCTCTATTCTGTACAGCCCTCCCCATGCCCAGCAACCACAATAATGCTAATCGTAAAGTGTTCTATTCTTACCCCTGCCCTTCTTCGTCCATTCACACATATCCACCCCAGTCTCTTGCCCTTTGGTAACTGTTACCCCAATCTTGGGATCTGTGAACCTACTGGTGTTTTGTTCCCTCAGTTTTATCTTGGTTCTCCATCTCCACAGATGGGTCAAATCATTTGATAGTTGTTTTTCTCTACCTCACTTATTTCACTGAGCATAATACCCTTTAGCTCCATTTTTGTTGTTGCAAATGATAGGATTTTTTTTTCTTATGTCTGAATAATATTCCTTGTGTATATGACCACATCTTCTTGAGCCATTAATCTACTGCTGACAAATTAGCTTGGAAACTTTGAATAGTGCGGTGAAAAACATAGGGATGCATTTGTCTGTATTAACTAGGCTTCTGTATATGTTTTACTGGATTATTTATTTATTTATTTATTTATTTATTTATTGCTAATCTACAATTACATGTGTAACACTACATTCACTAGACTTCCCTGATCACGAAGGTCCGCCCAATTACCCACTGCATCCACTTCCATCAACAGAGAAAGGTACTGTAGAATCACTGACTTCTCTGCTTGGTTCTACCCTCCGAAAACATTACATGTGCATATCATAATGCATTCTTTCTACCCCCACTGTTTTCCCTCCATTCTCACATGTCCTCCCTAGTCGCTTTCCCTTTGGTAACTGTTAGCTCCTTCTTGGGTTCTGTGTGTCTGCAGGTATTTTACGCCATCAGTTTTTTCTTGGTTATCCATGTCCACAGATGGGTCAAATCATTTGATACTTGTCCTTTTCCTGTCTCATTTCATTGAGCATAATAGCCCCTCTTTCCATCCATGTTGTTGGAAATGGTAGGATTTGTTTTCTTCTTATGGCTGAATGATAATTGATTGTGTATATGTACCACATCTTCTTAATCCATTCACATACTGATGGACACAGTTGGCTATTGAGAATAGTGCTGTGATAACAAAGAGGTGCACATGTCTTTTTTCAACTGTTCTGCTACATTCCATCAATAAATCAATCTATCAATCTATCTGTCATCTTTGTTTCTATCATGTCATGTATCAACCAATCTATCTGTATATGTATCTTTCTATATTCTATAACCCATCATGTATCTATCTATATCATCTATCTACCATCTTACAATATATCTAATATATTATCTAACCACTTATCTATATATCTACTCTAATATATCATCTGACTTCCATATATCTGCCTAATCTTTCCTATCTATCTATCTATCTATCTATCTATCTATCTATCTATCTATCTATCTATCTATCTATCTATCTACCTATCTATCTATCTATCTATCTATCTGTCTGTCTATCTATCATCTATCATTCAAGGTACCTATCAATCTTCCACCTATCCATCCATCTACATATGTATTCATCTATCATGTTAGTAATTCATCTATCATCTATGAAACATATATTTGCCTATTTATTTATCACACTTTCATGAGAAACCTTATCTTTACTAAACTAACCCATCACCAAGATCCTTCCATACACTCCATTGCAGTCACTCTCTTTGAGCATAGTCAGATAATGTACAATCACTACTTGTCTTCTCTGTTTTGTACAGCCCTCCCCATGCCCAGCACCCACAATAATGCTAATCCTAAAGTGTGCTATCCTTACCTCTGCCCTTTTTCTTGCATTCACACCTATCCACCCCAGTCTCTTGCCCTTTGGTAACTGTTACCCCAATCTTGGGATCTGTGAACCTACTGGTACTTTGTTCCCTCAGTTTTATCTTGGACCTCCATCTCCACAGGTGGGTCAAATCATTTGATAGTTGTTTTTCTCTACCTCACTTATTTCACTGAGCATAATACCCTCTAGCTCCATCCATGTTGTTGCAAATGATAGGATTTGTTTTCTTCTTATGTCTGAATAATATTTCTTGTGTATATGACCACATCTTCTTGAGCTATTAATCTACTGCTGACAAATTAGCTTGGCAACTTTGAATAGTGCTGTGATAAACATAGGGATGCATTTGTCTGTTTTAACTAGGCTTCATTATTTGTATTACTGGATTATTTATTTATTTATTTATTTATTGCTAATCTATAATTGCATGTGTAACACTACATTCACTAGACTTCCCTGATCACGAAGATCTGCCCAATGCCCCACTGCATTCACTTCCATCAACAGAGCAAGGTACTGTAGAATCACTGACTTCTCTGCTTGGTTCTACCCTCCGAAAACATTACATGTGCCAATCATAATGCATTACTTCTCCCCCCACTATTATCCCTCCATTCTCACATGTCCTCCCTAGTCGCTTTCCCTTTGGTATCTTTTAGTTCATTCTTGGGTTCTGTGTGTCTGCAGGTATTTTGCTCCATCAGTTTTTTTCTTGGTTCTCCATGTCCACAGATGGGTCAAATCATTTAATACTTGTCCTTTTCCTGTCTCATTTCATTGAGCATAATACCCCCTCCTTCCATCCATGTTGTTGGAAATGGTAGGATTTGTTTTCTTCTTATGGCTGAATGATAATTGATTGTGTATATGTACCACATCTTCTTAATCCATTCACATACTGATGGACACAGTAAGCTATTGAGAATAGTGCTGTGATAACAAAGAGGTGCACATGTCTTTTTTCAACTGGGCTGCTACATTCCGTCAATAAATCAATCTATCAATCTATCTGTCATCTTTGTTTCTATCTATCATGTCATGTATCAACCAATCTATCTGTATATGTATCGTTCTATATTCTATAACCCATCATGTATCTATCTATATCATCTATCTACCATCTTACAATATATCTAATATATTATCTAACCACTTATCTATATATCTATTCTAATATATCATCTGACTTCCATATATCTGCCTAATCTTTCCTATCTATCTATCTATCTATCTATCTATCTATCTATCTATCTATCTATCTATCTATCTAAATGTCTGTCTATCTATCATCTATCTTTCAAGGTACCTATCAATCTTCCACCTATCCATTCATCTACATATGTATTCATCTATCATGTTAGTAATTCATCTATCATCTATGAAACATATATTTGCCTATTTATTTATCACACTTTCATGAGAAACATTATCTTTACTAAACTAACCCATCACCAAGATCCTTCCATACACTCCATTGCAGTCACTCTCTTTGAGCATAATCAGATAATGTACAATCACTACTTGTCTTCTCTGTTTTGTACAGCCCTCCCCATGCCCAGCACCCACAATAATGCTAATCCTAAAGTGTGCTATCCTTACCTCTGCCCTTTTTCTTGCATTCACACCTATCCACCCAAGTCTCTTGCCCTTTGGTAACTGTTACCCCAATCTTGGGATCTGTGAACCTACTGGTGCTTTGTTCCCTCAGTTTTATCTTGGTCCTCCATCTCCACAGGTGGGTCAAATCATTTGATAGTTGTTTTTCTCTACCTCACTTATTTCACTGAGCATAATACCCTCTAGCTCCATCCATGTTGTTGCAAATGATAGGATTTGTTTTCTTCTTATGTCTGAATAATATTTCTTGTGTATATGACCACATCTTCTTGAGCTATTAATCTACTGCTGACAAATTAGCTTGGCAACTTTGAATAGTGCTGTGATAAACATAGGGATGCATTTGTCTGTTTTAACTAGGCTTCATTATTTGTATTACTGGATTATTTATTTATTTATTTATTTATTGCTAATCTATAATTGCATATGTAACACTACATTCACTAGACTTCCCTGATCACGAAGATCTGCCCAATGCCCCACTGCATCCACTTCCATCAACAGAGCAAGGTACTGTAGAATCACTGACTTCTCTGCTTGGTTCTACCCTCCGAAAACATTACATGTGCCAATCATAATGCATTACTTCTCCCCCCACTATTATCCCTCCATTCTCACATGTCCTCCCTAGTCGCTTTCACTTTGGTATCTTTTAATTCATTCTTGGGTTCTGTGTGTCTGCAGGTATTTTGCTCCATCAGTTTTTTTCTTGGTTCTCCATGTCCACAGATGGGTCAAATCATTTAATACTTGTAATTTTCCTGTCTCATTTCATTGAGCATAATAACCCCTCCTTCCATCCATGTTGTTGGAAATGGTAGGATTTGTTTTCTTCTTATGGCTGAATGATAATTGTTTGTTTATATGTACCACATCTTCTTAATCCATTCACCTACTGATCTACACAGTTGGCTATTGTTAATATTGCTGTTATAACAAAGAGGTGCACATATCTTTTTTCAACAGGACTGCTACATTCCATCAATAAATCAATCTATCAATCTATCTGTCATCTTTGTTTCTATCATGTCATGTATCAACCAACCTATCTGTATATGTATCTTTCTATATTCTATAACCCATCATGTATCTATCTATATCATCTATCTACCATCTTACAATATATCTAATATATTATCTATCCACTAATCTATATATCCATTCTAATCTATCATCTGACTTCCATGTATCTGCCTAATCTTTCCTATCTATCTATCTATCTATCTATCTATCTATCTATCTATCTATCTATCTATCTATCTATCTATCTAACCATCCATCCATCCATCCATCCATCCATCCATCTATCTATCTATCTATCTATCTATCTATCTATCTATCTATCTATCTATCTATCTATCTATCTATCTATCTATCTATCTATCTATCTGTCTGTCTGTCTATCTATCATCTATCTTTCAAGGTACCTATCAGTCTTTCACCTATCCATCCATCTACATATGAATGCATCTATATGTTAGTAATTCATCTATCATCTATCAAACATTTATTTGCTCATTTATTTATCACAATTTCATGAGAAACGTTATCTTTACTAAACTAACCCATCACCAAGATCCTTCCATACACTCCCTTGCAGTCACTATCTTTGAGCCTAGTCAGATAATGTAGATTCACTACTTGTCTTCTCTATTCTGTACAGCCCTCCCCATGCCCAGCAAACACAATAATGCTAATCGTAAAGTGTTCTATTCTTACCCCTGCCCTTCTTCGTCCATTCACACATATCCACCCCAGTCTCTTGCCCTTTGGTAACTGTTACCCCAATCTTGGGATCTGTGAACCTACTGGTGTTTTGTTCCATCAGTTTTATCTTGGTTCTCCATCTCCACAGATGGGTCAAATCATTTGATAGTTGTTTTTCTCTACCTCACTTATTTCACTGAGCATAATACCCTTTAGCTCCATTTTTGTTGTTGCAAATGATAGGATTTTTTTTTCTTATGTCTGAATAATATTCCTTGTGTATATGACCACATCTTCTTGAGCCATTAATCTACTGCTGACAAATTAGCTTGGAAACTTTGAATAGTGCGGTGAAAAACATAGGGATGCATTTGTCTGTTTTAACTAGGCTTCTGTATATGTTTTACTGGATTATTTATTTATTTATTTATTTATTTATTGCTAATCTACAATTACATGTGTAACACTACATTCACTAGACTTCCCTGATCACGAAGGTCCGCCCAATTACCCACTGCATCCACTTCCATCAACAGAGAAAGGTACTGTAGAATCACTGACTTCTCTGCTTGGTTCTACCCTCCGAAAACATTACATGTGCATATCATAATGCATTCTTTCTACCCCCACTGTTTTCCCTCCATTCTCACATGTCCTCCCTAGTCGCTTTCCCTTTGGTAACTGTTAGTTCCTTCTTGGGTTCTGTGTGTCTGCAGCTATTTTGCTCCATCAGTTTTGTTCTTGGATCTCCATGTCCACAGATGGGTAAAATCATTTGATACTTGTCCTTTTCCTGTCTCATTTCATTGAGCATAATACCCCCTCCTTCCATCCATGATGTTGCAAATGGTAGGATTTGTTTTCTTCTTATGGCTGAATGATAATTGATTGTGTATATGTACCACATCTTCTTAATCCATTCACATACTGATGGACACAGTTGGCTATTGAGAATAGTGCTGTGATAACAAAGAGGTGCACATGTCTTTTTTCAACTGGGCTGCTACATTCCGTCAATAAATCAATCTATCAATCTATCTGTCATCTTTGTTTCTATCTATCATGTCATGTATCAACCAATCTATCTGTATATGTATCTTTCTATATTCTATAACCCATCATGTATCTATCTATATCATCTATCTACCATCTTACAATATATCTAATATATTATCTAACCACTTATCTATATATCTATTCTAATATATCATCTGACTTCCATATATCTGCCTAATCTTTCCTATCTATCTATCTATCTATCTATCTATCTATCTATCTATCTATCTATCTATCTAAATGTCTGTCTATCTATCATCTATCTTTCAAGGTACCTATCAATCTTCCACCTATCCATTCATCTACATATGTATTCATCTATCATGTTAGTAATTCATCTATCATCTATGAAACATATATTTGCCTATTTATTTATCACACTTTCATGAGAAACATTATCTTTACTAAACTAACCCATCACCAAGATCCTTCCATACACTCCATTGCAGTCACTCTCTTTGAGCATAATCAGATAATGTACAATCACTACTTGTCTTCTCTGTTTTGTACAGCCCTCCCCATGCCCAGCACCCACAATAATGCTAATCCTAAAGTGTGCTATCCTTACCTCTGCCCTTTTTCTTGCATTCACACCTATCCACCCAAGTCTCTTGCCCTTTAGTAACTGTTACCCCAATCTTGGGATCTGTGAACCTACTGCTGCTTTGTTCCCTCAGTTTTATCTTGGTCCTCCATCTCCACAGGTGGGTCAAATCATTTGATAGTTGTTTTTCTCTACCTCACTTATTTCACTGAGCATAATACCCTCTAGCTCCATCCATGTTGTTGCAAATGATAGGATTTGTTTTCTTCTTATGTCTGAATAATATTTCTTGTGTATATGACCACATCTTCTTGAGCTATTAATCTACTGCTGACAAATTAGCTTGGCAACTTTGAATAGTGCTGTGATAAACATAGGGATGCATTTGTCTGTTTTAACTAGGCTTCATTATTTGTATTACTGGATTATTTATTTATTTATTTATTTATTGCTAATCTATAATTGCATATGTAACACTACATTCACTAGACTTCCCTGATCACGAAGATCTGCCCAATGCCCCTCTGCATCCACTTCCATCAACAGAGCAAGGTACTGTAGAATCACTGACTTCTCTGCTTGGTTCTACCCTCCGAAAACATTACATGTGCCAATCATAATGCATTACTTCTCCCCCCACTATTATCCCTCCATTCTCACATGTCCTCCCTAGTCGCTTTCACTTTGGTATCTTTTAATTCATTCTTGGGTTCTGTGTGTCTGCAGGTATTTTGCTCCATCAGATTTTTTCTTGGTTCTCCATGTCCACAGATGGGTCAAATCATTTAATACTTGTCCTTTTCCTGTCTCATTTCATTGAGCATAATACCCCCTCTTTCCATCCATGTTGTTTGAAATGGTAGGATTTGTTTTCTTCTTATGGCTGAATGATAATTGATTGTTTATATGTACCACATCTTCTTAATCCATTCACCTACTGATCTACACAGTTGGCTATTGTTAATATTGCTGTTATAACAAAGAGGGGCACATGTCTTTTTTCAACAGGACTGCTACATTCCATCAATAAATCAATCTATCAATCTATCTGTCATCTTTGTTTCTATCATGTCATGTATCAACCAACCTATCTGTATATGTATCTTTCTATATTCTATAAACCATCATGTATCTATCTATATCATCTATCTACCATCTTACAATATATCTAATATATTATCTATCCACTTATCTATATATCCATTCTAATCTATCATCTGACTTCCATATATCTGCCTAATCTTTCCTATCTATCTATCTATCTATCAATCTATCTATCTATCTATCTATCTATCTATCTATCTATCTATCTATCTATCTATCTATCTATCTATCTATCTATCTATCTATCTATCTATCTATCTATCTATCTATCTATCTATCTAACAATCCATCCATCCATCCATCCATCCATCTATCTATCTATCTATCTATCTATCTATCTATCTATCTATCTATCTATCTATCTATCTATCTATCTGTCTGTCTGTCTGTCTATCTATCATCTATCTTTCAAGGTACCTATCAGTCTTTCACCTATCCATCCATCTACATATGAATGCATCTATATGTTAGTAATTCATCTATCATCTATCAAACATTTATTTGCTTATTTATTTATCACAATTTCATGAGAAACGTTATCTTTACTAAACTAACCCATCACCAAGATCCTTCCATACACTCCCTTGCAGTCACTAACTTTGAGCCTAGTCAGATAATGTAGATTCACTACTTGTCTTCTCTATTCTGTACAGCCCTCCCCATGCCCAGCAACCACAATAATGCTAATCGTAAAGTGTTCTATTCTTACCCCTGCCCTTCTTCGTACATTCACACATATCCACCCCAGTCTCTTGCCCTTTGGTAACTGTTACCCCAATCTTGGGATCTGTGAACCTACTGGTGTTTTGTTCCCTCAGTTTTATCTTGGTTCTCCATCTCCACAGATGGGTCAAATCATTTGATAGTTGTTTTTCTCTACCTCACTTATTTCACTGAGCATAATACCCTTTAGCTCCATTTTTGTTGTTGCAAATGATAGGATTTTTTTTTCTTATGTCTGAATAATATTCCTTGTGTATATGACCACATCTTCTTGAGCCATTAATCTACTGCTGACAAATTAGCTTGGAAACTTTGAATAGTGCGGTGAAAAACATAGGGATGCATTTGTCTGTTTTAACTAGGCTTCTGTATATGTTTTACTGGATTATTTATTTATTTATTTATTTATTTATTTATTTATTTATTGCTAATCTACAATTACATGTGTAACACTACATTCACTAGACTTCCCTGATCACGAAGGTCCGCCCAATTACCCACTGCATCCACTTCCATCAACAGAGAAATGTACTGTAGAATCACTGACTTCTCTGCTTGGTTCTACCCTCCGAAAACATTACATGTGCATATCATAATGCATTCTTTCTACCCCCACTGTTTTCCCTCCATTCTCACATGTCCTCCCTAGTCGCTTTCCCTTTGGTAACTGTTAGTTCCTTCTTGGGTTCTGTGTGTCTGCAGCTATTTTGCTCCATCAGTTTTGTTCTTGGATCTCCATGTCCACAGATGGGTAAAATCATTTGATACTTGTCCTTTTCCTGTCTCATTTCATTGAGCATAATACCCCCTCCTTCCATCCATGATGTTGCAAATGGTAGGATTTGTTTTCTTCTTATGGCTGAATGATAATTGATTGTGTATATGTACCACATCTTCTTAATCCATTCACATACTGATGGACACAGTTGGCTATTGAGAATAGTGCTGTGATAACAAAGAGGTGCACATGTCTTTTTTCAACTGGGCTGCTACATTCCGTCAATAAATCAATCTATCAATCTATCTGTCATCTTTGTTTCTATCTATCATGTCATGTATCAACCAATCTATCTGTATATGTATCTTTCTATATTCTATAACCCATCGTGTATCTATCTATATCATCTATCTACCATCTTACAATATATCTAATATATTATCTAACCACTTATCTATATATCTATTCTAATATATCATCTGACTTCCATATATCTGCCTAATCTTTCCTATCTATCTATCTATCTATCTATCTATCTATCTATCTATCTATCTATCTATCTATCTATATGTCTGTCTATCTATCATCTATCTTTCAAGGTACCTATCAATCTTCCACCTATCCATTCATCTACATATGTATTCATCTATCATGTTAGTAATTCATCTATCATCTATGAAACATATATTTGCCTATTTATTTATCACACTTTCATGAGAAACATTATCTTTACTAAACTAACCCATCACCAAGATCCTTCCATACACTCCATTGCAGTCACTCTCTTTGAGCATAATCAGATAATGTACAATCACTACTTGTCTTCTCTGTTTTGTACAGCCCTCCCCATGCCCAGCACCCACAATAATGCTAATCCTAAAGTGTGCTATCCTTACCTCTGTCCTTTTTCTTGCATTCACACCTATCCACCCCAGTCTCTTGCCCTTTGGTAACTGTTACCCCAATCTTGGGATCTGTGAACCTACTGGTGCTTTGTTCCCTCAGTTTTATCTTGGTCCTCCATCTCCACAGGTGGGTCAAATCATTTGATAGTTGTTTTTCTCTACCTCACTTATTTCACTGAGCATAATACCCTCTAGCTCCATCCATGTTGTTGCAAATGATAGGATTTGTTTTCTTCTTATGTCTGAATAATATTTCTTGTGTATATGACCACATCTCCTTGAGCTATTAATCTACTGCTGACAAATTAGCTTGGCAACTTTGAATAGTGCTGTGATAAACATAGGGATGCATTTGTCTGTTTTAACTAGGCTTCATTATTTTTATTACTGGATTATTTATTTATTTATTTATTTATTGCTAATCTATAATTGCATGTGTAACACTACATTCACTAGACTTCCCTGATCACGAAGATCTGCCCAATGCCCCACTGCATCCACTTCCATCAACAGAGCAAGGTACTGTAGAATCACTGACTTCTCTGCTTGGTTCTACCCTCCGAAAACATTACATGTGCCAATCATAATGCATTACTTCTCCCCCCACTATTATCCCTCCATTCTCACATGTCCTCCCTAGTCGCTTTCACTTTGGTATCTTTTAATTCATTCTTGGGTTCTGTGTGTGTGCAGGTTTTTCGCTCCATCAGTTTTTTTCTTGGTTCTCCATGTCCACAGATGGGTCAAGTCATTTAATACTTGTCCTTTTCCTGTCTCATTTCATTGAGCATAATACCCCCTCTTTCCATCCATGTTGTTTGAAATGGTAGGATTTGTTTTCTTCTTATGGCTGAATGATAATTGATTGTTTATATGTACCACATCTTCTTAATCCATTCACCTACTGATCTACACAGTTGGCTATTGTTAATATTGCTGTTATAACAAAGAGGTGCACATGTCTTTTTTCAACAGGACTGCTACATTCCATCAATAAATCAATCTATCAATCTATCTGACATCTTTGTTACTATCATGTCATGTATCAACCAACCTATCTGTATATGTATCTTTCAATATTCTATAACCCATCATGTATCTATCTATATCATCTATCTACCATCTTACAATATATCTAATATATTATCTATCCACTTATCTATATATCCATTCTAATCTATCATCTGACTTCCATACATCTGCCTAATCTTTCCTATCTATCTATCTATCTATCTATCTATCTATCTATCTATCTATCTATCTATCTATCTATCTATCTATCTATCTATCTATCTATCTATCTATCTATCTATCTATCTATCTATCTATCTAACCATCCATCCATCCATCCATCCATCCATCCATCTATCTATCTATCTATCTATCTATCTATCTATCTATCTATCTATCTATCTATCTATCTATCTGTCTGTCTGTCTATCTATCATCTATCTTTCAAGGTACCTATCAGTCTTTCACCTATCCATCCATCTACATATGAATGCATCTATATGTTAGTAATTCATCTATCATCTATCAAACATTTATTTGCTTATTTATTTATCACAATTTCATGAGAAACGTTATCTTTACTAAACTAACCCATCACCAAGATCCTTCCATACACTCCCTTGCAGTCACTAACTTTGAGCCTAGTCAGATAATGTAGATTCACTACTTGTCTTCTCTATTCTGTACAGCCCTCCCCATGCCCAGCAACCACAATAATGCTAATCGTAAAGTGTTCTATTCTTACCCCTGCCCTTCTTCGTACATTCACACATATCCACCCCAGTCTCTTGACCTTTGGTAACTGTTACCCCAATCTTGGGATCTGTGAACCTACTGGTGTTTTGTTCCCTCAGTTTTATCTTGGTTCTCCATCTCCACAGATGGGTCAAATCATTTGATAGTTGTTTTTCTCTACCTCACTTATTTCACTGAGCATAATACCCTTTAGCTCCATTTTTGTTGTTGCAAATGACAGGATTTTTTTTTCTTATGTCTGAATAATATTCCTTGTGTATATGACCACATCTTCTTGAGCCATTAATCTACTGCTGACAAATTAGCTTGGAAACTTTGAATAGTGCGGTGAAAAACATAGGGATGCATTTGTCTGTTTTAACTAGGCTTCTGTATATGTTTTACTGGATTATTTATTTATTTATTTATTTATTTATTTATCTATTTATTTATTTATTTATTGCTAATCTACAATTACATGTGTAACACTACATTCACTAGACTTCCCTGATCACGAAGGTCCGCCCAATTACCCACTGCATCCACTTCCATCAACAGAGAAATGTACTGTAGAATCACTGACTTCTCTGCTTGGTTCTACCCTCCGAAAACATTACATGTGCATATCATAATGCATTCTTTCTACCCCCACTGTTTTCCCTCCATTCTCACATGTCCTCCCTAGTCGCTTTCCCTTTGGTAACTGTTAGTTCCTTCTTGGGTTCTGTGTGTCTGCAGCTATTTTGCTCCATCAGTTTTGTTCTTGGATCTCCATGTCCACAGATGGGTAAAATCATTTGATACTTGTCCTTTTCCTGTCTCATTTCATTGAGGATAATACCCCCTCCTTCCATCCATGATGTTGCAAATGGTACGATTTGTTTTCTTCTTATGGCTGAATGATAATTGATTGTGTATATGTACCACATCTTCTTAATCCATTCACATACTGATGGACACAGTTGGCTATTGAGAATAGTGCTGTGATAACAAAGAGGTGCACATGTCTTTTTTCAACTGGGCTGCTACATTCCGTCAATAAATCAATCTATCAATCTATCTGTCATCTTTGTTTCTATCTATCATGTCATGTATCAACCAATCTATCTGTATATGTATCTTTCTATATTCTATAACCCATCGTGTATCTATCTATATCATCTATCTACCATCTTACAATATATCTAATATATTATCTAACCACTTATCTATATATCTATTCTAATATATCATCTGACTTCCATATATCTGCCTAATCTTTCCTATCTATCTATCTATCTATCTATCTATCTATCTATCTATCTATCTATCTATCTATCTATCTATATGTCTGTCTATCTATCATCTATCTTTCAAGGTACCTATCAATCTTCCACCTATCCATTCATCTACATATGTATTCATCTATCATGTTAGTAATTCATCTATCATCTATGAAACATATATTTGCCTATTTATTTATCACACTTTCATGAGAAACATTATCTTTACTAAACTAACCCATCAACAAGATCCTTCCATACACTCCATTGCAGTCACTCTCTTTGAGCATAATCAGATAATGTACAATCACTACTTGTCTTCTCTGTTTTGTACAGCCCTCCCCATGCCCAGCACCCACAATAATGCTAATCCTAAAGTGTGCTATCCTTACCTCTGTCCTTTTTCTTGCATTCACACCTATCCACCCCAGTCTCTTGCCCTTTGGTAACTGTTACCCCAATCTTGGGATCTGTGAACCTACTGGTGCTTTGTTCCCTCAGTTTTATCTTGGTCCTCCATCTCCACAGGTGGGTCAAATCATTTGATAGTTGTTTTTCTCTACCTCACTTATTTCACTGAGCATAATACCCTCTAGCTCCATCCATGTTGTTGCAAATGATAGGATTTGTTTTCTTCTTATGTCTGAATAATATTTCTTGTGTATATGACCACATCTCCTTGAGCTATTAATCTACTGCTGACAAATTAGCTTGGCAACTTTGAATAGTGCTGTGATAAACATAGGGATGCATTTGTCTGTTTTAACTAGGCTTCATTATTTTTATTACTGGATTATTTATTTATTTATTTATTTATTGCTAATCTATAATTGCATGTGTAACACTACATTCACTAGACTTCCCTGATCACGAAGATCTGCCCAATGCCCCACTGCATCCACTTCCATCAACAGAGCAAGGTACTGTAGAATCACTGACTTCTCTGCTTGGTTCTACCCTCCGAAAACATTACATGTGCCAATCATAATGCATTACTTCTCCCCCCACTATTATCCCTCCATTCTCACATGTCCTCCCTAGTCGCTTTCCCTTTGGTATCTTTTAATTCATTCTTGGGTTCTGTGTGTCTGCAGGTATTTTGCTCCATCAGTTTTTTTCTTGGTTCTCCATGTCCACAGATGGGTCAAATCATTTAATACTTGTAATTTTCCTGTCTCATTTCATTGAGCATAATAACCCCTCCTTCCATCCATGTTGTTGGAAATGGTAGGATTTGTTTTCTTCTTATGGCTGAATGATAATTGTTTGTTTATATGTACCACATCTTCTTAATCCATTCACCTACTGATCTACACAGTTGGCTATTGTTAATATTGCTGTTATAACAAAGAGGTGCACATGTCTTTTTTCAACAGGACTGCTACATTCCATCAATAAATCAATCTATCAATCTATCTGTCATCTTTGTTTCTATCATGTCATGTATCAACCAACCTATCTGTATATGTATCTTTCTATATTCTATAACCCATCATGTATCTATCTATATCATCTATCTACCATCTTACAATATATCTAATATATTATCTATCCACTAATCTATATATCCATTCTAATCTATCATCTGACTTCCATGTATCTGCCTAATCTTTCCTATCTATCTATCTATCTATCTATCTATCTATCTATCTATCTATCTATCTATCTATCTATCTATCTATCTATCTATCTAACCATCCATCCATCCATCCATCCATCCATCCATCTATCTATCTATCTATCTATCTATCTATCTATCTATCTATCTATCTATCTATCTATCTATCTATCTATCTATCTATCTATCTATCTATCTATCTGTCTGTCTGTCTATCTATCATCTATCTTTCAAGGTACCTATCAGTCTTTCACCTATCCATCCATCTACATATGAATGCATCTATATGTTAGTAATTCATCTATCATCTATCAAACATTTATTTGCTCATTTATTTATCACAATTTCATGAGAAACGTTATCTTTACTAAACTAACCCATCACCAAGATCCTTCCATACACTCCCTTGCAGTCACTATCTTTGAGCCTAGTCAGATAATGTAGATTCACTACTTGTCTTCTCTATTCTGTACAGCCCTCCCCATGCCCAGCAAACACAATAATGCTAATCGTAAAGTGTTCTATTCTTATCCCTGCCCTTCTTCGTCCATTCACACATATCCACCCCAGTCTCTTGCCCTTTGGTAACTGTTACCCCAATCTTGGGATCTGTGAACCTACTGGTGTTTTGTTCCATCAGTTTTATCTTGGTTCTCCATCTCCACAGATGGGTCAAATCATTTGATAGTTGTTTTTCTCTACCTCACTTATTTCACTGAGCATAATACCCTTTAGCTCCATTTTTGTTGTTGCAAATGATAGGATTTTTTTTTCTTATGTCTGAATAATATTCCTTGTGTATATGACCACATCTTCTTGAGCCATTAATCTACTGCTGACAAATTAGCTTGGAAACTTTGAATAGTGCGGTGAAAAACATAGGGATGCATTTGTCTGTTTTAACTAGGCTTCTGTATATGTTTTACTGGATTATTTATTTATTTATTTATTTATTTATTGCTAATCTACAATTACATGTGTAACACTACATTCACTAGACTTCCCTGATCACGAAGGTCCGCCCAATTACCCACTGCATCCACTTCCATCAACAGAGAAAGGTACTGTAGAATCACTGACTTCTCTGCTTGGTTCTACCCTCCGAAAACATTACATGTGCATATCATAATGCATTCTTTCTACCCCCACTGTTTTCCCTCCATTCTCACATGTCCTCCCTAGTCGCTTTCCCTTTGGTAACTGTTAGTTCCTTCTTGGGTTCTGTGTGTCTGCAGCTATTTTGCTCCATCAGTTTTGTTCTTGGATCTCCATGTCCACAGATGGGTAAAATCATTTGATACTTGTCCTTTTCCTGTCTCATTTCATTGAGCATAATACCCCCTCCTTCCATCCATGATGTTGCAAATGGTAGGATTTGTTTTCTTCTTATGGCTGAATGATAATTGATTGTGTATATGTACCACATCTTCTTAATCCATTCACATACTGATGGACACAGTTGGCTATTGAGAATAGTGCTGTGATAACAAAGAGGTGCACATGTCTTTTTTCAACTGGGCTGCTACATTCCGTCAATAAATCAATCTATCAATCTATCTGTCATCTTTGTTTCTATCTATCATGTCATGTATCAACCAATCTATCTGTATATGTATCTTTCTATATTCTATAACCCATCATGTATCTATCTATATCATCTATCTACCATCTTACAATATATCTAATATATTATCTAACCACTTATCTATATATCTATTCTAATATATCATCTGACTTCCATATATCTGCCTAATCTTTCCTATCTATCTATCTATCTATCTATCTATCTATCTATCTATCTATCTATCTATCTATCTATCTATCTATGTATCTATCTATCTATCTATCTAAATGTCTGTCTATCTATCATCTATCTTTCAAGGTACCTATCAATCTTCCACCTATCCATTCATCTACATATGTATTCATCTATCATGTTAGTAATTCATCTATCATCTATGAAACATATATTTGCCTATTTATTTATCACACTTTCATGAGAAACATTATCTTTACTAAACTAACCCATCACCAAGATCCTTCCATACACTCCATTGCAGTCACTCTCTTTGAGCATAATCAGATAATGTACAATCACTACTTGTCTTCTCTGTTTTGTACAGCCCTCCCCATGCCCAGCACCCACAATAATGCTAATCCTAAAGTGTGCTATCCTTACCTCTGCCCTTTTTCTTGCATTCACACCTATCCACCCCAGTCTCTTGCCCTTTGGTAACTGTTACCCCAATCTTGGGATCTGTGAACCTACTGGTGCTTTGTTCCCTCAGTTTTATCTTGGTCCTCCATCTCCACAGGTGGGTCAAATCATTTGATAGTTGTTTTTCTCTACCTCACTTATTTCACTGAGCATAATACCCTCTAGCTCCATCCATGTTGTTGCAAATGATAGGATTTGTTTTCTTCTTATGTCTGAATAATATTTCTTGTGTATATGACCACATCTTCTTGAGCTATTAATCTACTGCTGACAAATTAGCTTGGCAACTTTGAATAGTGCTGTGATAAACATAGGGATGCATTTGTCTGTTTTAACTAGGCTTCATTATTTGTATTACTGGATTATTTATTTATTTATTTATTTATTGCTAATCTATAATTGCATATGTAACACTACATTCACTAGACTTCCCTGATCACGAAGATCTGCCCAATGCCCCACTGCATCCACTTCCATCAACAGAGCAAGGTACTGTAGAATCACTGACTTCTCTGCTTGGTTCTACCCTCCGAAAACATTACATGTGCCAATCATAATGCATTACTTCTCCCCCCACTATTATCCCTCCATTCTCACATGTCCTCCCTAGTCGCTTTCACTTTGGTATCTTTTAATTCATTCTTGGGTTCTGTGTGTCTGCAGGTATTTTGCTCCATCAGTTTTTTTCTTGGTCCTCCATGTCCACAGATGGGTCAAATCATTTAATACTTGTCCTTTTCCTGTCTCATTTCATTGAGCATAATACCCCCTCTTTCCATCCATGTTGTTTGAAATGGTAGGATTTGTTTTCTTCTTATGGCTGAATGATAATTGATTGTTTATATGTACCACATCTTCTTAATCCATTCACCTACTGATCTACACAGTTGGCTATTGTTAATATTGCTGTTATAACAAAGAGGGGCACATGTCTTTTTTCAACAGGACTGCTACATTCCATCAATAAATCAATCTATCAATCTATCTGTCATCTTTGTTTCTATCATGTCATGTATCAACCAACCTATCTGTATATGTATCTTTCTATATTCTATAACCCATCATGTATCTATCTATATCATCTATCTACCATCTTACAATATATCTAATATATTATCTATCCACTTATCTATATATCCATTCTAATCTATCATCTGACTTCCATATATCTGCCTAATCTTTCCTATCTATCTATCTATCTATCTATCTATCTATCTATCTATCTATCTATCTATCTATCTATCTATCTATCTATCTATCTATCTATCTAACCATCCATCCATCCATCCATCCATCCATCCATCTATCTATCTATCTATCTATCTATCTATCTATCTATCTATCTATCTATCTATCTATCTATCTATCTGTCTGTCTGTCTGTCTATCTATCATCTATCTTTCAAGGTACCTATCAGTCTTTCACCTATCCATCCATCTACATATGAATGCATCTATATGTTAGTAATTCATCTATCATCTATCAAACATTTATTTGCTTATTTATTTATCACAATTTCATGAGAAACGTTATCTTTACTAAACTAACCCATCACCAAGATCCTTCCATACACTCCCTTGCAGTCACTAACTTTGAGCCTAGTCAGATAATGTAGATTCACTACTTGTCTTCTCTATTCTGTACAGCCCACCCCATGCCCAGCAACCACAATAATGCTAATCGTAAAGTGTTCTATTCTTACCCCTGCCCTTCTTCGTACATTCACACATATCCACCCCAGTCTCTTGACCTTTGGTAACTGTTACCCCAATCTTGGGATCTGTGAACCTACTGGTGTTTTGTTCCCTCAGTTTTATCTTGGTTCTCCATCTCCACAGATGGGTCAAATCATTTGATAGTTGTTTTTCTCTACCTCACTTATTTCACTGAGCATAATACCCTTTAGCTCCATTTTTGTTGTTGCAAATGATAGGATTTTTTTTTCTTATGTCTGAATAATATTCCTTGTGTATATGACCACATCTTCTTGAGCCATTAATCTACTGCTGACAAATTAGCTTGGAAACTTTGAATAGTGCGGTGAAAAACATAGGGATGCATTTGTCTGTTTTAACTAGGCTTCTGTATATGTTTTACTGGATTATTTATTTATTTATTTATTTATTTATTTATTTATTTATTGCTAATCTACAATTACATGTGTAACACTACATTCACTAGACTTCCCTGATCACGAAGGTCCGCCCAATTACCCACTGCATCCACTTCCATCAACAGAGAAATGTACTGTAGAATCACTGACTTCTCTGCTTGGTTCTACCCTCCGAAAACATTACATGTGCATATCATAATGCATTCTTTCTACCCCCACTGTTTTCCCTCCATTCTCACATGTCCTCCCTAGTCGCTTTCCCTTTGGTAACTGTTAGTTCCTTCTTGGGTTCTGTGTGTCTGCAGCTATTTTGCTCCATCAGTTTTGTTCTTGGATCTCCATGTCCACAGATGGGTAAAATCATTTGATACTTGTCCTTTTCCTGTCTCATTTCATTGAGCATAATACCCCCTCCTTCCATCCATGATGTTGCAAATGGTAGGATTTGTTTTCTTCTTATGGCTGAATGATAATTGATTGTGTATATGTACCACATCTTCTTAATCCATTCACATACTGATGGACACAGTTGGCTATTGAGAATAGTGCTGTGATAACAAAGAGGTGCACATGTCTTTTTTCAACTGGGCTGCTACATTCCGTCAATAAATCAATCTATCAATCTATCTGTCATCTTTGTTTCTATCTATCATGTCATGTATCAACCAATCTATCTGTATATGTATCTTTCTATATTCTATAACCCATCGTGTATCTATCTATATCATCTATCTACCATCTTACAATATATCTAATATATTATCTAACCACTTATCTATATATCTATTCTAATATATCATCTGACTTCCATATATCTGCCTAATCTTTCCTATCTATCTATCTATCTATCTATCTATCTATCTATCTATCTATCTATCTATCTATCTATCTATCTATATGTCTGTCTATCTATCATCTATCTTTCAAGGTACCTATCAATCTTCCACCTATCCATTCATCTACATATGTATTCATCTATCATGTTAGTAATTCATCTATCATCTATGAAACATATATTTGCCTATTTATTTATCACACTTTCATGAGAAACATTATCTTTACTAAACTAACCCATCACCAAGATCCTTCCATACACTCCATTGCAGTCACTCTCTTTGAGCATAATCAGATAATGTACAATCACTACTTGTCTTCTCTGTTTTGTACAGCCCTCCCCATGCCCAGCACCCACAATAATGCTAATCCTAAAGTGTGCTATCCTTACCTCTGTCCTTTTTCTTGCATTCACACCTATCCACCCCAGTCTCTTGCCCTTTGGTAACTGTTACCCCAATCTTGGGATCTGTGAACCTACTGGTGCTTTGTTCCCTCAGTTTTATCTTGGTCCTCCATCTCCACAGGTGGGTCAAATCATTTGATAGTTGTTTTTCTCTACCTCACTTATTTCACTGAGCATAATACCCTCTAGCTCCATCCATGTTGTTGCAAATGATAGGATTTGTTTTCTTCTTATGTCTGAATAATATTTCTTGTGTATATGACCACATCTTCTTGAGCTATTAATCTACTGCTGACAAATTAGCTTGGCAACTTTGAATAGTGCTGTGATAAACATAGGGATGCATTTGTCTGTTTTAACTAGGCTTCATTATTTGTATTACTGGATTATTTATTTATTTATTTATTTATTGCTAATCTATAATTGCATATGTAACACTACATTCACTAGACTTCCCTGATCACGAAGATCTGCCCAATGCCCCACTGCATCCACTTCCATCAACAGAGCAAGGTACTGTAGAATCACTGACTTCTCTGCTTGGTTCTACCCTCCGAAAACATTACATGTGCCAATCATAATGCATTACTTCTCCCCCCACTATTATCCCTCCATTCTCACATGTCCTCCCTAGTCGCTTTCACTTTGGTATCTTTTAATTCATTCTTGGGTTCTGTGTGTGTGCAGGTTTTTTGCTCCATCAGTTTTTTTCTTGGTTCTCCATGTCCACAGATGGGTCAAGTCATTTAATACTTGTCCTTTTCCTGTCTCATTTCATTGAGCATAATACCCCCTCTTTCCATCCATGTTGTTTGAAATGGTAGGATTTGTTTTCTTCTTATGGCTGAATGATAATTGATTGTTTATATGTACCACATCTTCTTAATCCATTCACCTACTGATCTACACAGTTGGCTATTGTTAATATTGCTGTTATAACAAAGAGGTGCACATGTCTTTTTTCAACAGGACTGCTACATTCCATCAATAAATCAATCTATCAATCTATCTGACATCTTTGTTACTATCATGTCATGTATCAACCAACCTATCTGTATATGTATCTTTCTATATTCTATAACCCATCATGTATCTATCTATATCATCTATCTACCATCTTACAATATATCTAATATATTATCTATCCACTTATCTATATATCCATTCTAATCTATCATCTGACTTCCATACATCTGCCTAATCTTTCCTATCTATCTATCTCTCTATCTATCTATCTATCTATCTATCTATCTATCTATCTATCTATCTATCTATCTATCTATCTATCTATCTATCTATCTATCTAACCATCCATCCATCCATCCATCCATCCATCCATCCATCCATCTATCTATCTATCTATCTATCTATCTATCTATCTATCTATCTATCTATCTATCTATCTATCTATCTATCTATCTGTCTGTCTGTCTATCTATCATCTATCTTTCAAGGTACCTATCAGTCTTTCACCTATCCATCCATCTACATATGAATGCATCTATATGTTAATAATTCATCTATCATCTATCAAACATTTATTTGCTTATTTATTTATCACAATTTCATGAGAAACGTTATCTTTACTAAACTAACCCATCACCAAGATCCTTCCATACACTCCCTTGCAGTCACTAACTTTGAGCCTAGTCAGATAATGTAGATTCACTACTTGTCTTCTCTATTCTGTACAGCCCTCCCCATGCCCAGCAACCACAATAATGCTAATCGTAAAGTGTTCTATTCTTACCCCTGCCCTTCTTCGTACATTCACACATATCCACCCCAGTCTCTTGACCTTTGGTAACTGTTACCCCAATCTTGGGATCTGTGAACCTACTGGTGTTTTGTTCCCTCAGTTTTATCTTGGTTCTCCATCTCCACAGATGGGTCAAATCATTTGATAGTTGTTTTTCTCTACCTCACTTATTTCACTGAGCATAATACCCTTTAGCTCCATTTTTGTTGTTGCAAATGATAGGATTTTTTTTTCTTATGTCTGAATAATATTCCTTGTGTATATGACCACATCTTCTTGAGCCATTAATCTACTGCTGACAAATTAGCTTGGAAACTTTGAATAGTGCGGTGAAAAACATAGGGATGCATTTGTCTGTTTTAACTAGGCTTCTGTATATGTTTTACTGGATTATTTATTTATTTATTTATTTATTTATTTATTTATTTATTTATTTATTGCTAATCTACAATTACATGTGTAACACTACATTCACTAGACTTCCCTGATCACGAAGGTCCGCCCAATTACCCACTGCATCCACTTCCATCAACAGAGAAATGTACTGTAGAATCACTGACTTCTCTGCTTGGTTCTACCCTCCGAAAACATTACATGTGCATATCATAATGCATTCTTTCTACCCCCACTGTTTTCCCTCCATTCTCACATGTCCTCCCTAGTCGCTTTCCCTTTGGTAACTGTTAGTTCCTTCTTGGGTTCTGTGTGTCTGCAGCTATTTTGCTCCATCAGTTTTGTTCTTGGATCTCCATGTCCACAGATGGGTAAAATCATTTGATACTTGTCCTTTTCCTGTCTCATTTCATTGAGCATAATACCCCCTCCTTCCATCCATGATGTTGCAAATGGTAGGATTTGTTTTCTTCTTATGGCTGAATGATAATTGATTGTGTATATGTACCACATCTTCTTAATCCATTCACATACTGATGGACACAGTTGGCTATTGAGAATAGTGCTGTGATAACAAAGAGGTGCACATGTCTTTTTTCAACTGGGCTGCTACATTCCGTCAATAAATCAATCTATCAATCTATCTGTCATCTTTGTTTCTATCTATCATGTCATGTATCAACCAATCTATCTGTATATGTATCTTTCTATATTCTATAACCCATCGTGTATCTATCTATATCATCTATCTACCATCTTACAATATATCTAATATATTATCTAACCACTTATCTATATATCTATTCTAATATATCATCTGACTTCCATATATCTGCCTAATCTTTCCTATCTATCTATCTATCTATCTATCTATCTATCTATCTATCTATCTATCTATCTATCTATCTATCTATCTATATGTCTGTCTATCTATCATCTATCTTTCAAGGTACCTATCAATCTTCCACCTATCCATTCATCTACATATGTATTCATCTATCATGTTAGTAATTCATCTATCATCTATGAAACATATATTTGCCTATTTATTTATCACACTTTCATGAGAAACATTATCTTTACTAAACTAACCCATCACCAAGATCCTTCCATACACTCCATTGCAGTCACTCTCTTTGAGCATAATCAGATAATGTACAATCACTACTTGTCTTCTCTGTTTTGTACAGCCCTCCCCATGCCCAGCACCCACAATAATGCTAATCCTAAAGTGTGCTATCCTTACCTCTGTCCTTTTTCTTGCATTCACACCTATCCACCCCAGTCTCTTGCCCTTTGGTAACTGTTACCCCAATCTTGGGATCTGTGAACCTACTGGTGCTTTGTTCCCTCAGTTTTATCTTGGTCCTCCATCTCCACAGGTGGGTCAAATCATTTGATAGTTGTTTTTCTCTACCTCACTTATTTCACTGAGCATAATACCCTCTAGCTCCATCCATGTTGTTGCAAATGATAGGATTTGTTTTCTTCTTATGTCTGAATAATATTTCTTGTGTATATGACCACATCTTCTTGAGCTATTAATCTACTGCTGACAAATTAGCTTGGCAACTTTGAATAGTGCTGTGATAAACATAGGGATGCATTTGTCTGTTTTAACTAGGCTTCATTATTTGTATTACTGGATTATTTATTTATTTATTTATTTATTGCTAATCTATAATTGCATATGTAACACTACATTCACTAGACTTCCCTGATCACGAAGATCTGCCCAATGCCCCACTGCATCCACTTCCATCAACAGAGCAAGGTACTGTAGAATCACTGACTTCTCTGCTTGGTTCTACCCTCCGAAAACATTACATGTGCCAATCATAATGCATTACTTCTCCCCCCACTATTATCCCTCCATTCTCACATGTCCTCCCTAGTCGCTTTCACTTTGGTATCTTTTAATTCATTCTTGGGTTCTGTGTGTGTGCAGGTTTTTTGCTCCATCAGTTTTTTTCTTGGTTCTCCATGTCCACAGATGGGTCAAATCATTTAATACTTGTCCTTTTCCTGTCTCATTTCATTGAGCATAATACCCCCTCTTTCCATCCATGTTGTTTGAAATGGTAGGATTTGTTTTCTTCTTATGGCTGAATGATAATTGATTGTTTATATGTACCACATCTTCTTAATCCATTCACCTACTGATCTACACAGTTGGCTATTGTTAATATTGCTGTTATAACAAAGAGGTGCACATGTCTTTTTTCAACAGGACTGCTACATTCCATCAATAAATCAATCTATCAATCTATCTGACATCTTTGTTACTATCATGTCATGTATCAACCAACCTATCTGTATATGTATCTTTCTATATTCTATAACCCATCATGTATCTATCTATATCATCTATCTACCATCTTACAATATATCTAATATATTATCTATCCACTTATCTATATATCCATTCTAATCTATCATCTGACTTCCATACATCTGCCTAATCTTTCCTATCTATCTATCTATCTATCTATCTATCTATCTATCTATCTATCTATCTATCTATCTATCTATCTATCTATCTATCTATCTAACCATCCATCCATCCATCCATCCATCCATCCATCCATCCATCTATCTATCTATCTATCTATCTATCTATCTATCTATCTATCTATCTATCTATCTATCTATCTATCTATCTGTCTGTCTGTCTATCTATCATCTATCTTTCAAGGTACCTATCAGTCTTTCACCTATCCATCCATCTACATATGAATGCATCTATATGTTAATAATTCATCTATCATCTATCAAACATTTATTTGCTTATTTATTTATCACAATTTCATGAGAAACGTTATCTTTACTAAACTAACCCATCACCAAGATCCTTCCATACACTCCCTTGCAGTCACTAACTTTGAGCCTAGTCAGATAATGTAGATTCACTACTTGTCTTCTCTATTCTGTACAGCCCTCCCCATGCCCAGCAACCACAATAATGCTAATCGTAAAGTGTTCTATTCTTACCCCTGCCCTTCTTCGTACATTCACACATATCCACCCCAGTCTCTTGACCTTTGGTAACTGTTACCCCAATCTTGGGATCTGTGAACCTACTGGTGTTTTGTTCCCTCAGTTTTATCTTGGTTCTCCATCTCCACAGATGGGTCAAATCATTTGATAGTTGTTTTTCTCTACCTCACTTATTTCACTGAGCATAATACCCTTTAGCTCCATTTTTGTTGTTGCAAATGATAGGATTTTTTTTTCTTATGTCTGAATAATATTCCTTGTGTATATGACCACATCTTCTTGAGCCATTAATCTACTGCTGACAAATTAGCTTGGAAACTTTGAATAGTGCGGTGAAAAACATAGGGATGCATTTGTCTGTTTTAACTAGGCTTCTGTATATGTTTTACTGGATTATTTATTTATTTATTTATTTATTTATTTATTTATTTATTTATTTATTGCTAATCTACAATTACATGTGTAACACTACATTCACTAGACTTCCCTGATCACGAAGGTCCGCCCAATTACCCACTGCATCCACTTCCATCAACAGAGAAATGTACTGTAGAATCACTGACTTCTCTGCTTGGTTCTACCCTCCGAAAACATTACATGTGCATATCATAATGCATTCTTTCTACCCCCACTGTTTTCCCTCCATTCTCACATGTCCTCCCTAGTCGCTTTCCCTTTGGTAACTGTTAGTTCCTTCTTGGGTTCTGTGTGTCTGCAGCTATTTTGCTCCATCAGTTTTGTTCTTGGATCTCCATGTCCACAGATGGGTAAAATCATTTGATACTTGTCCTTTTCCTGTCTCATTTCATTGAGCATAATACCCCCTCCTTCCATCCATGATGTTGCAAATGGTAGGATTTGTTTTCTTCTTATGGCTGAATGATAATTGATTGTGTATATGTACCACATCTTCTTAATCCATTCACATACTGATGGACACAGTTGGCTATTGAGAATAGTGCTGTGATAACAAAGAGGTGCACATGTCTTTTTTCAACTGGGCTGCTACATTCCGTCAATAAATCAATCTATCAATCTATCTGTCATCTTTGTTTCTATCTATCATGTCATGTATCAACCAATCTATCTGTATATGTATCTTTCCATATTCTATAACCCATCGTGTATCTATCTATATCATCTATCTACCATCTTACAATATATCTAATATATTATCTAACCACTTATCTATATATCTATTCTAATATATCATCTGACTTCCATATATCTGCCTAATCTTTCCTATCTATCTATCTATCTATCTATCTATCTATCTATCTATCTATCTATCTATCTATCTATCTATCTATATGTCTGTCTATCTATCATCTATCTTTCAAGGTACCTATCAATCTTCCACCTATCCATTCATCTACATATGTATTCATCTATCATGTTAGTAATTCATCTATCATCTATGAAACATATATTTGCCTATTTATTTATCACACTTTCATGAGAAACATTATCTTTACTAAACTAACCCATCACCAAGATCCTTCCATACACTCCATTGCAGTCACTCTCTTTGAGCATAATCAGATAATGTACAATCACTACTTGTCTTCTCTGTTTTGTACAGCCCTCCCCATGCCCAGCACCCACAATAATGCTAATCCTAAAGTGTGCTATCCTTACCTCTGTCCTTTTTCTTGCATTCACACCTATCCACCCCAGTCTCTTGCCCTTTGGTAACTGTTACCCCAATCTTGGGATCTGTGAACCTACTGGTGCTTTGTTCCCTCAGTTTTATCTTGGTCCTCCATCTCCACAGGTGGGTCAAATCATTTGATAGTTGTTTTTCTCTACCTCACTTATTTCACTGAGCATAATACCCTCTAGCTCCATCCATGTTGTTGCAAATGATAGGATTTGTTTTCTTCTTATGTCTGAATAATATTTCTTGTGTATATGACCACATCTTCTTGAGCTATTAATCTACTGCTGACAAATTAGCTTGGCAACTTTGAATAGTGCTGTGATAAACATAGGGATGCATTTGTCTGTTTTAACTAGGCTTCATTATTTGTATTACTGGATTATTTATTTATTTATTTATTTATTGCTAATCTATAATTGCATATGTAACACTACATTCACTAGACTTCCCTGATCACGAAGATCTGCCCAATGCCCCACTGCATCCACTTCCATCAACAGAGCAAGGTACTGTAGAATCACTGACTTCTCTGCTTGGTTCTACCCTCCGAAAACATTACATGTGCCAATCATAATGCATTACTTCTCCCCCCACTATTATCCCTCCATTCTCACATGTCCTCCCTAGTCGCTTTCACTTTGGTATCTTTTAATTCATTCTTGGGTTCTGTGTGTGTGCAGGTTTTTTGCTCCATCAGTTTTTTTCTTGGTTCTCCATGTCCACAGATGGGTCAAGTCATTTAATACTTGTCCTTTTCCTGTCTCATTTCATTGAGCATAATACCCCCTCTTTCCATCCATGTTGTTTGAAATGGTAGGATTTGTTTTCTTCTTATGGCTGAATGATAATTGATTGTTTATATGTACCACATCTTCTTAATCCATTCACCTACTGATCTACACAGTTGGCTATTGTTAATATTGCTGTTATAACAAAGAGGTGCACATGTCTTTTTTCAACAGGACTGCTACATTCCATCAATAAATCAATCTATCAATCTATCTGACATCTTTGTTACTATCATGTCATGTATCAACCAACCTATCTGTATATGTATCTTTCTATATTCTATAACCCATCATGTATCTATCTATATCATCTATCTACCATCTTACAATATATCTAATATATTATCTATCCACTTATCTATATATCCATTCTAATCTATCATCTGACTTCCATACATCTGCCTAATCTTTCCTATCTATCTATCTATCTATCTATCTATCTATCTATCTATCTATCTATCTATCTATCTATCTATCTATCTATCTATCTATCTATCTATCTATCTATCTATCTAACCATCCATCCATCCATCCATCCATCCATCCATCTATCTATCTATCTATCTATCTATCTATCTATCTATCTATCTATCTATCTATCTATCTATCTATCTATCTATCTGTCTGTCTGTCTATCTATCATCTATCTTTCAAGGTACCTATCAGTCTTTCACCTATCCATCCATCTACATATGAATGCATCTATATGTTAGTAATTCATCTATCATCTATCAAACATTTATTTGCTTATTTATTTATCACAATTTCATGAGAAACGTTATCTTTACTAAACTAACCCATCACCAAGATCCTTCCATACACTCCCTTGCAGTCACTAACTTTGAGCCTAGTCAGATAATGTAGATTCACTACTTGTCTTCTCTATTCTGTACAGCCCTCCCCATGCCCAGCAACCACAATAATGCTAATCGTAAAGTGTTCTATTCTTACCCCTGCCCTTCTTCGTCCATTCACACATATCCACCCCAGTCTCTTGCCCTTTGGTAACTGTTACCCCAATCTTGGGATCTGTGAACCTACTGGTGTTTTGTTCCCTCAGTTTTATCTTGGTTCTCCATCTCCACAGATGGGTCAAATCATTTGATAGTTGTTTTTCTCTACCTCACTTATTTCACTGAGCATAATACCCTTTAGCTCCATTTTTGTTGTTGCAAATGACAGGATTTTTTTTTCTTATGTCTGAATAATATTCCTTGTGTATATGACCACATCTTCTTGAGCCATTAATCTACTGCTGACAAATTAGCTTGGAAACTTTGAATAGTGCGGTGAAAAACATAGGGATGCATTTGTCTGTTTTAACTAGGCTTCTGTATATGTTTTACTGGATTATTTATTTATTTATTTATTTATTTATTTATTTATTTATTTATTGCTAATCTACAATTACATGTGTAACACTACATTCACTAGACTTCCCTGATCACGAAGGTCCGCCCAATTACCCACTGCATCCACTTCCATCAACAGAGAAATGTACTGTAGAATCACTGACTTCTCTGCTTGGTTCTACCCTCCGAAAACATTACATGTGCATATCATAATGCATTCTTTCTACCCCCACTGTTTTCCCTCCATTCTCACATGTCCTCCCTAGTCGCTTTCCCTTTGGTAACTGTTAGTTCCTTCTTGGGTTCTGTGTGTCTGCAGCTATTTTGCCCCATCAGTTTTGTTCTTGGATCTCCATGTCCACAGATGGGTAAAATCATTAGATACTTGTCCTTTTCCTGTCTCATTTCATTGAGCATAATACCCCCTCCTTCCATCCATGATGTTGCAAATGGTACGATTTGTTTTCTTCTTATGGCTGAATGATAATTGATTGTGTATATGTACCACATCTTCTTAATCCATTCACATACTGATGGACACAGTTGGCTATTGAGAATAGTGCTGTGATAACAAAGAGGTGCACATGTCTTTTTTCAACTGGGCTGCTACATTCCGTCAATAAATCAATCTATCAATCTATCTGTCATCTTTGTTTCTATCTATCATGTCATGTATCAACCAATCTATCTGTATATGTATCTTTCTATATTCTATAACCCATCGTGTATATATCTATATCATCTATCTACCATCTTACAATATATCTAATATATTATCTAACCACTTATCTATATATCTATTCTAATATATCATCTGACTTCCATATATCTGCCTAATCTTTCCTATCTATCTATCTATCTATCTATCTATCTATCTATCTATCTATCTATCTATCTATCTATCTATCTATATGTCTGTCTATCTATCATCTATCTTTCAAGGTACCTATCAATCTTCCACCTATCCATTCATCTACATATGTATTCATCTATCATGTTAGTAATTCATCTATCATCTATGAAACATATATTTGCCTATTTATTTATCACACTTTCATGAGAAACATTATCTTTACTAAACTAACCCATCACCAAGATCCTTCCATACACTCCATTGCAGTCACTCTCTTTGAGCATAATCAGATAATGTACAATCACTACTTGTCTTCTCTGTTTTGTACAGCCCTCCCCATGCCCAGCACCCACAATAATGCTAATCCTAAAGTGTGCTATCCTTACCTCTGTCCTTTTTCTTGCATTCACACCTATCCACCCCAGTCTCTTGCCCTTTGGTAACTGTTACCCCAATCTTGGGATCTGTGAACCTACTGGTGCTTTGTTCCCTCAGTTTTATCTTGGTCCTCCATCTCCACAGGTGGGTCAAATCATTTGATAGTTGTTTTTCTCTACCTCACTTATTTCACTGAGCATAATACCCTCTAGCTCCATCCATGTTGTTGCAAATGATAGGATTTGTTTTCTTCTTATGTCTGAATAATATTTCTTGTGTATATGACCACATCTCCTTGAGCTATTAATCTACTGCTGACAAATTAGCTTGGCAACTTTGAATAGTGCTGTGATAAACATAGGGATGCATTTGTCTGTTTTAACTAGGCTTCATTATTTTTATTACTGGATTATTTATTTATTTATTTATTTATTGCTAATCTATAATTGCATGTGTAACACTACATTCACTAGACTTCCCTGATCACGAAGATCTGCCCAATGCCCCACTGCATCCACTTCCATCAACAGAGCAAGGTACTGTAGAATCACTGACTTCTCTGCTTGGTTCTACCCTCCGAAAACATTACATGTGCCAATCATAATGCATTACTTCTCCCCCCACTATTATCCCTCCATTCTCACATGTCCTCCCTAGTCGCTTTCCCTTTGGTATCTTTTAATTCATTCTTGGGTTCTGTGTGTCTGCAGGTATTTTGCTCCATCAGTTTTTTTCTTGGTTCTCCATGTCCACAGATGGGTCAAATCATTTAATACTTGTAATATTCCTGTCTCATTTCATTGAGCATAATAACCCCTCCTTCCATCCATGTTGTTGGAAATGGTAGGATTTGTTTTCTTCTTATGGCTGAATGATAATTGATTGTTTATATGTACCACATCTTCTTAATCCATTCACCTACTGATCTACACAGTTGGCTATTGTTAATATTGCTGTTATAACAAAGAGGTGCACATGTCTTTTTTCAACAGGACTGCTACATTCCATCAATAAATCAATCTATCAATCTATCTGTCATCTTTGTTTCTATCATGTCATGTATCAACCAACCTATCTGTATATGTATCTTTCTATATTCTATAACCCATCATGTATCTATCTATATCATCTATCTACCATCTTACAATATATCTAATATATTATCTATCCACTAATCTATATATCCATTCTAATCTATCATCTGACTTCCATGTATCTGCCTAATCTTTCCTATCTATCTATCTATCTATCTATCTATCTATCTATCTAACCATCCATCCATCCATCCATCCATCCATCGATCTATCTATCTATCTATCTATCTATCTATCTATCTATCTATCTATCTATCTATCTGTCTGTCTGTCTGTCTATCTATCATCTATCTTTCAAGGTACCTATCAGTCTTTCACCTATCCATCCATCTACATATGAATGCATCTATATGTTAGTAATTCATCTATCATCTATCAAACATTTATTTGCTTATTTATTTATCACAATTTCATGAGAAACGTTATCTTTACTAAACTAACCCATCACCAAGATCCTTCCATACACTCCCTTGCAGTCACTAACTTTGAGCCTAGTCAGATAATGTAGATTCACTACTTGTCTTCTCTATTCTGTACAGCCCTCCCCATGCCCAGCAACCACAATAATGCTAATCGTAAAGTGTTCTATTCTTACCCCTGCCCTTCTTCGTACATTCACACATATCCACCCCAGTCTCTTGACCTTTGGTAACTGTTACCCCAATCTTGGGATCTGTGAACCTACTGGTGTTTTGTTCCCTCAGTTTTATCTTGGTTCTCCATCTCCACAGATGGGTCAAATCATTTGATAGTTGTTTTTCTCTACCTCACTTATTTCACTGAGCATAATACCCTTTAGCTCCATTTTTGTTGTTGCAAATGATAGGATTTTTTTTTCTTATGTCTGAATAATATTCCTTGTGTATATGACCACATCTTCTTGAGCCATTAATCTACTGCTGACAAATTAGCTTGGAAACTTTGAATAGTGCGGTGAAAAACATAGGGATGCATTTGTCTGTTTTAACTAGGCTTCTGTATATGTTTTACTGGATTATTTATTTATTTATTTATTTATTTATTTATTTATTTATTTATTTATTGCTAATCTACAATTACATGTGTAACACTACATTCACTAGACTTCCCTGATCACGAAGGTCCGCCCAATTACCCACTGCATCCACTTCCATCAACAGAGAAATGTACTGTAGAATCACTGACTTCTCTGCTTGGTTCTACCCTCCGAAAACATTACATGTGCATATCATAATGCATTCTTTCTACCCCCACTGTTTTCCCTCCATTCTCACATGTCCTCCCTAGTCGCTTTCCCTTTGGTAACTGTTAGTTCCTTCTTGGGTTCTGTGTGTCTGCAGCTATTTTGCCCCATCAGTTTTGTTCTTGGATCTCCATGTCCACAGATGGGTAAAATCATTAGATACTTGTCCTTTTCCTGTCTCATTTCATTGAGCATAATACCCCCTCCTTCCATCCATGATGTTGCAAATGGTACGATTTGTTTTCTTCTTATGGCTGAATGATAATTGATTGTGTATATGTACCACATCTTCTTAATCCATTCACATACTGATGGACACAGTTGGCTATTGAGAATAGTGCTGTGATAACAAAGAGGTGCACATGTCTTTTTTCAACTGGGCTGCTACATTCCGTCAATAAATCAATCTATCAATCTATCTGTCATCTTTGTTTCTATCTATCATGTCATGTATCAACCAATCTATCTGTATATGTATCTTTCTATATTCTATAACCCATCGTGTATCTATCTATATCATCTATCTACCATCTTACAATATATCTAATATATTATCTAACCACTTATCTATATATCTATTCTAATATATCATCTGACTTCCATATATCTGCCTAATCTTTCCTATCTATCTATCTATCTATCTATCTATCTATCTATCTATCTATCTATCTATCTATCTATATGTCTGTCTATCTATCATCTATATTTCAAGGTACCTATCAATCTTCCACCTATCCATTCATCTACATATGTATTCATCTATCATGTTAGTAATTCATCTATCATCTATGAAACATATATTTGCCTATTTATTTATCACACTTTCATGAGAAACATTATCTTTACTAAACTAACCCATCAACAAGATCCTTCCATACACTCCATTGCAGTCACTCTCTTTGAGCATAATCAGATAATGTACAATCACTACTTGTCTTCTCTGTTTTGTACAGCCCTCCCCATGCCCAGCACCCACAATAATGCTAATCCTAAAGTGTGCTATCCTTACCTCTGTCCTTTTTCTTGCATTCACACCTATCCACCCCAGTCTCTTGCCCTTTGGTAACTGTTACCCCAATCTTGGGATCTGTGAACCTACTGGTGCTTTGTTCCCTCAGTTTTATCTTGGTCCTCCATCTCCACAGGTGGGTCAAATCATTTGATAGTTGTTTTTCTCTACCTCACTTATTTCACTGAGCATAATACCCTCTAGCTCCATCCATGTTGTTGCAAATGATAGGATTTGTTTTCTTCTTATGTCTGAATAATATTTCTTGTGTATATGACCACATCTCCTTGAGCTATTAATCTACTGCTGACAAATTAGCTTGGCAACTTTGAATAGTGCTGTGATAAACATAGGGATGCATTTGTCTGTTTTAACTAGGCTTCATTATTTTTATTACTGGATTATTTATTTATTTATTTATTTATTGCTAATCTATAATTGCATGTGTAACACTACATTCACTAGACTTCCCTGATCACGAAGATCTGCCCAATGCCCCACTGCAATCACTTCCATCAACAGAGCAAGGTACTGTAGAATCACTGACTTCTCTGCTTGGTTCTACCCTCCGAAAACATTACATGTGCCAATCATAATGCATTACTTCTCCCCCCACTATTATCCCTCCATTCTCACATGTCCTCCCTAGTCGCTTTCCCTTTGGTATCTTTTAATTCATTCTTGGGTTCTGTGTGTCTGCAGGTATTTTGCTCCATCAGTTTTTTTCTTGGTTCTCCATGTCCACAGATGGGTCAAATCATTTAATACTTGTCCTTTTCCTGTCTCATTTCATTGAGCATAATAACCCCTCCTTCCATCCATGTTGTTGGAAATGGTAGGATTTGTTTTCTTCTTATGGCTGAATGATAATTGATTGTTTATATGTACCACATCTTCTTAATCCATTCACCTACTGATCTACACAGTTGGCTATTGTTAATATTGCTGTTATAACAAAGAGGTGCACATGTCTTTTTTCAACAGGACTGCTACATTCCATCAATAAATCAATCTATCAATCTATCTGTCATCTTTGTTTCTATCATGTCATGTATCAACCAACCTATCTGTATATGTATCTTTCTATATTCTATAACCCATCATGTATCTATCTATATCATCTATCTACCATCTTACAATATATCTAATATATTATCTATCCACTAATCTATATATCCATTCTAATCTATCATCTGACTTCCATGTATCTGCCTAATCTTTCCTATCTATCTATCTATCTATCTATCTATCTATCTATCTATCTATCTATCTATCTATCTATCTATCTATCTATCTATCTATCTATCTATCTAACCATCCATCCATCCATCCATCCATCCATCGATCTATCTATCTATCTATCTATCTATCTATCTATCTATCTATCTATCTATCTATCTATCTATCTATCTGTCTGTCTGTCTGTCTATCTATCATCTATCTTTCAAGGTACCTATCAGTCTTTCACCTATCCATCCATCTACATATGAATGCATCTATATGTTAGTAATTCATCTATCATCTATCAAACATTTATTTGCTTATTTATTTATCACAATTTCATGAGAAACGTTATCTTTACTAAACTAACCCATCACCAAGATCCTTCCATACACTCACTTGCAGTCACTAACTTTGAGCGTAGTCAGATAATGTAGATTCACTACTTGTCTTCTCTATTCTGTACAGCCCTCCCCATGCCCAGCAACCACAATAATGCTAATCGTAAAGTGTTCTATTCTTACCCCTGCCCTTCTTCGTCCATTCACACATATCCACCCCAGTCTCTTGACCTTTGGTAACTGTTACCCCAATCTTGGGATCTGTGAACCTACTGGTGTTTTGTTCCCTCAGTTTTATCTTGGTTCTCCATCTCCACAGATGGGTCAAATCATTTGATAGTTGTTTTTCTCTACCTCACTTATTTCACTGAGCATAATACCCTTTAGCTCCATTTTTGTTGTTGCAAATGATAGGATTTTTTTTTCTTATGTCTGAATAATATTCCTTGTGTATATGACCACATCTTCTTGAGCCATTAATCTACTGCTGACAAATTAGCTTGGAAACTTTGAATAGTGCGGTGAAAAACATAGGGATGCATTTGTCTGTTTTAACTAGGCTTCTGTATATGTTTTACTGGATTATTTATTTATTTATTTATTTATTTATTTATTTATTTATTTATTGCTAATCTACAATTACATGTGTAACACTACATTCACTAGACTTCCCTGATCACGAAGGTCCGCCCAATTACCCACTGCATCCACTTCCATCAACAGAGAAATGTACTGTAGAATCACTGACTTCTCTGCTTGGTTCTACCCTCCGAAAACATTACATGTGCATATCATAATGCATTCTTTCTACCCCCACTGTTTTCCCTCCATTCTCACATGTCCTCCCTAGTCGCTTTCCCTTTGGTAACTGTTAGTTCCTTCTTGGGTTCTGTGTGTCTGCAGCTATTTTGCTCCATCAGTTTTGTTCTTGGATCTCCATGTCCACAGATGGGTAAAATCATTTGATACTTGTCCTTTTCCTGTCTCATTTCATTGAGCATAATACCCCCTCCTTCCATCCATGATGTTGCAAATGGTAGGATTTGTTTTCTTCTTATGGCTGAATGATAATTGATTGTGTATATGTACCACATCTTCTTAATCCATTCACATACTGATGGACACAGTTGGCTATTGAGAATAGTGCTGTGATAACAAAGAGGTGCACATGTCTTTTTTCAACTGGGCTGCTACATTCCGTCAATAAATCAATCTATCAATCTATCTGTCATCTTTGTTTCTATCTATCATGTCATGTATCAACCAATCTATCTGTATATGTATCTTTCTATATTCTATAATCCATCGTGTATCTATCTATATCATCTATCTACCATCTTACAATATATCTAATATATTATCTAACCACTTATCTATATATCTATTCTAATATATCATCTGACTTCCATATATCTGCCTAATCTTTCCTATCTATCTATCTATCTATCTATCTATCTATCTATCTATCTATCTATCTATCTATATGTCTGTCTATCTATCATCTATCTTTCAAGGTACCTATCAATCTTCCACCTATCCATTCATCTACATATGTATTCATCTATCATGTTAGTAATTCATCTATCATCTATGAAACATATATTTGCCTATTTATTTATCACACTTTCATGAGAAACATTATCTTTACTAAACTAACCCATCACCAAGATCCTTCCATACACTCCATTGCAGTCACTCTCTTTGAGCATAATCAGATAATGTACAATCACTACTTATCTTCTCTGTTTTGTACAGCCCTCCCCATGCCCAGCACCCACAATAATGCTAATCCTAAAGTGTGCTATCCTTACCTCTGTCCTTTTTCTTGCATTCACACCTATCCACCCCAGTCTCTTGCCCTTTGGTAACTGTTACCCCAATCTTGGGATCTGTGAACCTACTGGTGCTTTGTTCCCTCAGTTTTATCTTGGTCCTCCATCTCCACAGGTGGGTCAAATCATTTGATAGTTGTTTTTCTCTACCTCACTTATTTCACTGAGCATAATACCCTCTAGCTCCATCCATGTTGTTGCAAATGATAGGATTTGTTTTCTTCTTATGTCTGAATAATATTTCTTGTGTATATGACCACATCTTCTTGAGCTATTAATCTACTGCTGACAAATTAGCTTGGCAACTTTGAATAGTGCTGTGATAAACATAGGGATGCATTTGTCTGTTTTAACTAGGCTTCATTATTTGTATTACTGGATTATTTATTTATTTATTTATTTATTGCTAATCTATAATTGCATATGTAACACTACATTCACTAGACTTCCCTGATCACGAAGATCTGCCCAATACCCCACTGCATCCACTTCCATCAACAGAGCAAGGTACTGTAGAATCACTGACTTCTCTGCTTGGTTCTACCCTCCGAAAACATTACATGTGCCAATCATAATGCATTACTTCTCCCCCCACTATTATCCCTCCATTCTCACATGTCCTCCCTAGTCGCTTTCACTTTGGTATCTTTTAATTCATTCTTGGGTTCTGTGTGTGTGCAGGTTTTTTGCTCCATCAGTTTTTTTCTTGGTTCTCCATGTCCACAGATGGGTCAAGTCATTTAATACTTGTCCTTTTCCTGTCTCATTTCATTGAGCATAATACCCCCTCTTTCCATCCATGTTGTTTGAAATGGTAGGATTTGTTTTCTTCTTATGGCTGAATGATAATTGATTGTTTATATGTACCACATCTTCTTAATCCATTCACCTACTGATCTACACAGTTGGCTATTGTTAATATTGCTGTTATAACAAAGAGGTGCACATGTCTTTTTTCAACAGGACTGCTACATTCCATCAATAAATCAATCTATCAATCTATCTGACATCTTTGTTACTATCATGTCATGTATCAACCAACCTATCTGTATATGTATCTTTCTATATTCTATAACCCATCATGTATCTATCTATATCATCTATCTACCATCTTACAATATATCTAATATATTATCTATCCACTTATCTATATATCCATTCTAATCTATCATCTGACTTCCATACATCTGCCTAATCTTTCCTATCTATCTATCTATCTATCTATCTATCTATCTATCTATCTATCTATCTATCTATCTATCTATCTATCTATCTATCTATCTATCTATCTATCTATCTATCTATCTAACCATCCATCCATCCATCCATCCATCCATCCATCTATCTATCTATCTATCTATCTATCTATCTATCTATCTATCTATCTATCTATCTATCTATCTATCTATCTATCTATCTATCTATCTGTCTGTCTGTCTATCTATCATCTATCTTTCAAGGTACCTATCAGTCTTTCACCTATCCATCCATCTACATATGAATGCATCTATATGTTAGTAATTCATCTATCATCTATCAAACATTTATTTGCTTATTTATTTATCACAATTTCATGAGAAACGTTATCTTTACTAAACTAACCCATCACCAAGATCCTTCCATACACTCCCTTGCAGTCACTAACTTTGAGCCTAGTCAGATAATGTAGATTCACTACTTGTCTTCTCTATTCTGTACAGCCCTCCCCATGCCCAGCAACCACAATAATGCTAATCGTAAAGTGTTCTATTCTTACCCCTGCCCTTCTTCGTCCATTCACACATATGCACCCCAGTCTCTTGCCCTTTGGTAACTGTTACCCCAATCTTGGGATCTGTGAACCTACTGGTGTTTTGTTCCCTCAGTTTTATCTTGGTTCTCCATCTCCACAGATGGGTCAAATCATTTGATAGTTGTTTTTCTCTACCTCACTTATTTCACTGAGCATAATACCCTTTAGCTCCATTTTTGTTGTTGCAAATGACAGGATTTTTTTTTCTTATGTCTGAATAATATTCCTTGTGTATATGACCACATCTTCTTGAGCCATTAATCTACTGCTGACAAATTAGCTTGGAAACTTTGAATAGTGCGGTGAAAAACATAGGGATGCATTTGTCTGTTTTAACTAGGCTTCTGTATATGTTTTACTGGATTATTTATTTATTTATTTATTTATTTATTTATTTATTTATTTATTGCTAATCTACAATTACATGTGTAACACTACATTCACTAGACTTCCCTGATCACGAAGGTCCGCCCAATTACCCACTGCATCCACTTCCATCAACAGAGAAATGTACTGTAGAATCACTGACTTCTCTGCTTGGTTCTACCCTCCGAAAACATTACATGTGCATATCATAATGCATTCTTTCTACCCCCACTGTTTTCCCTCCATTCTCACATGTCCTCCCTAGTCGCTTTCCCTTTGGTAACTGTTAGTTCCTTCTTGGGTTCTGTGTGTCTGCAGCTATTTTGCCCCATCAGTTTTGTTCTTGGATCTCCATGTCCACAGATGGGTAAAATCATTAGATACTTGTCCTTTTCCTGTCTCATTTCATTGAGCATAATACCCCCTCCTTCCATCCATGATGTTGCAAATGGTACGATTTGTTTTCTTCTTATGGCTGAATGATAATTGATTGTGTATATGTACCACATCTTCTTAATCCATTCACATACTGATGGACACAGTTGGCTATTGAGAATAGTGCTGTGATAACAAAGAGGTGCACATGTCTTTTTTCAACTGGGCTGCTACATTCCGTCAATAAATCAATCTATCAATCTATCTGTCATCTTTGTTTCTATCTATCATGTCATGTATCAACCAATCTATCTGTATATGTATCTTTCTATATTCTATAACCCATCGTGTATCTATCTATATCATCTATCTACCATCTTACAATATATCTAATATATTATCTAACCACTTATCTATATATCTATTCTAATATATCATCTGACTTCCATATATCTGCCTAATCTTTCCTATCTATCTATCTATCTATCTATCTATCTATCTATCTATCTATCTATCTATCTATCTATCTATCTATCTATATGTCTGTCTATCTATCATCTATCTTTCAAGGTACCTATCAATCTTCCACCTATCCATTCATCTACATATGTATTCATCTATCATGTTAGTAATTCATCTATCATCTATGAAACATATATTTGCCTATTTATTTATCACACTTTCATGAGAAACATTATCTTTACTAAACTAACCCATCAACAAGATCCTTCCATACACTCCATTGCAGTCACTCTCTTTGAGCATAATCAGATAATGTACAATCACTACTTGTCTTCTCTGTTTTGTACAGCCCTCCCCATGCCCAGCACCCACAATAATGCTAATCCTAAAGTGTGCTATCCTTACCTCTGTCCTTTTTCTTGCATTCACACCTATCCACCCCAGTCTCTTGCCCTTTGGTAACTGTTACCCCAATCTTGGGATCTGTGAACCTACTGGTGCTTTGTTCCCTCAGTTTTATCTTGGTCCTCCATCTCCACAGGTGGGTCAAATCATTTGATAGTTGTTTTTCTCTACCTCACTTATTTCACTGAGCATAATACCCTCTAGCTCCATCCATGTTGTTGCAAATGATAGGATTTGTTTTCTTCTTATGTCTGAATAATATTTCTTGTGTATATGACCACATCTCCTTGAGCTATTAATCTACTGCTGACAAATTAGCTTGGCAACTTTGAATAGTGCTGTGATAAACATAGGGATGCATTTGTCTGTTTTAACTAGGCTTCATTATTTTTATTACTGGATTATTTATTTATTTATTTATTTATTGCTAATCTATAATTGCATGTGTAACACTACATTCACTAGACTTCCCTGATCACGAAGATCTGCCCAATGCCCCACTGCATCCACTTCCATCAACAGAGCAAGGTACTGTAGAATCACTGACTTCTCTGCTTGGTTCTACCCTCCGAAAACATTACATGTGCCAATCATAATGCATTACTTCTCCCCCCACTATTATCCCTCCATTCTCACATGTCCTCCCTAGTCGCTTTCCCTTTGGTATCTTTTAATTCATTCTTGGGTTCTGTGTGTCTGCAGGTATTTTGCTCCATCAGTTTTTTTCTTGGTTCTCCATGTCCACAGATGGGTCAAATCATTTAATACTTGTAATTTTCCTGTCTCATTTCATTGAGCATAATAACCCCTCCTTCCATCCATGTTGTTGGAAATGGTAGGATTTGTTTTCTTCTTATGGCTGAATGATAATTGATTGTTTATATGTACCACATCTTCTTAATCCATTCACCTACTGATCTACACAGTTGGCTATTGTTAATATTGCTGTTATAACAAAGAGGTGCACATGTCTTTTTTCAACAGGACTGCTACATTCCATCAATAAATCAATCTATCAATCTATCTGTCATCTTTGTTTCTATCATGTCATGTATCAACCAACCTATCTGTATATGTATCTTTCTATATTCTATAACCCATCATGTATCTATCTATATCATCTATCTACCATCTTACAATATATCTAATATATTATCTATCCACTAATCTATATATCCATTCTAATCTATCATCTGACTTCCATGTATCTGCCTAATCTTTCCTATCTATCTATCTATCTATCTATCTATCTATCTATCTATCTATCTATCTAACCATCCATCCATCCATCCATCCATCCATCGATCTATCTATCTATCTATCTATCTATCTATCTATCTATCTATCTATCTATCTATCTATCTATCTATCTATCTATCTATCTATCTGTCTGTCTGTCTGTCTATCTATCATCTATCTTTCAAGGTACCTATCAGTCTTTCACCTATCCATCCATCTACATATGAATGCATCTATATGTTAGTAATTCATCTATCATCTATCAAACATTTATTTGCTTATTTATTTATCACAATTTCATGAGAAACGTTATCTTTACTAAACTAACCCATCACCAAGATCCTTCCATACACTCCCTTGCAGTCACTAACTTTGAGCCTAGTCAGATAATGTAGATTCACTACTTGTCTTCTCTATTCTGTACAGCCCTCCCCATGCCCAGCAACCACAATAATGCTAATCGTAAAGTGTTCTATTCTTACCCCTGCCCTTCTTCGTACATTCACACATATCCACCCCAGTCTCTTGACCTTTGGTAACTGTTACCCCAATCTTGGGATCTGTGAACCTACTGGTGTTTTGTTCCCTCAGTTTTATCTTGGTTCTCCATCTCCACAGATGGGTCAAATCATTTGATAGTTGTTTTTCTCTACCTCACTTATTTCACTGAGCATAATACCCTTTAGCTCCATTTTTGTTGTTGCAAATGATAGGATTTTTTTTTCTTATGTCTGAATAATATTCCTTGTGTATATGACCACATCTTCTTGAGCCATTAATCTACTGCTGACAAATTAGCTTGGAAACTTTGAATAGTGCGGTGAAAAACATAGGGATGCATTTGTCTGTTTTAACTAGGCTTCTGTATATGTTTTACTGGATTATTTATTTATTTATTTATTTATTTATTTATTTATTTATTTATTTATTGCTAATCTACAATTACATGTGTAACACTACATTCACTAGACTTCCCTGATCACGAAGGTCCGCCCAATTACCCACTGCATCCACTTCCATCAACAGAGAAATGTACTGTAGAATCACTGACTTCTCTGCTTGGTTCTACCCTCCGAAAACATTACATGTGCATATCATAATGCATTCTTTCTACCCCCACTGTTTTCCCTCCATTCTCACATGTCCTCCCTAGTCGCTTTCCCTTTGGTAACTGTTAGTTCCTTCTTGGGTTCTGTGTGTCTGCAGCTATTTTGCTCCATCAGTTTTGTTCTTGGATCTCCATGTCCACAGATGGGTAAAATCATTAGATACTTGTCCTTTTCCTGTCTCATTTCATTGAGCATAATACCCCCTCCTTCCATCCATGATGTTGCAAATGGTACGATTTGTTTTCTTCTTATGGCTGAATGATAATTGATTGTGTATATGTACCACATCTTCTTAATCCATTCACATACTGATGGACACAGTTGGCTATTGAGAATAGTGCTGTGATAACAAAGAGGTGCACATGTCTTTTTTCAACTGGGCTGCTACATTCCGTCAATAAATCAATCTATCAATCTATCTGTCATCTTTGTTTCTATCTATCATGTCATGTATCAACCAATCTATCTGTATATGTATCTTTCTATATTCTATAACCCATCGTGTATCTATCTATATCATCTATCTACCATCTTACAATATATCTAATATATTATCTAACCACTTATCTATATATCTATTCTAATATATCATCTGACTTCCATATATCTGCCTAATCTTTCCTATCTATCTATCTATCTATCTATCTATCTATCTATCTATCTATCTATCTATCTATCTATCTATCTATCTATATGTCTGTCTATCTATCATCTATATTTCAAGGTACCTATCAATCTTCCACCTATCCATTCATCTACATATGTATTCATCTATCATGTTAGTAATTCATCTATCATCTATGAAACATATATTTGCCTATTTATTTATCACACTTTCATGAGAAACATTATCTTTACTAAACTAACCCATCAACAAGATCCTTCCATACACTCCATTGCAGTCACTCTCTTTGAGCATAATCAGATAATGTACAATCACTACTTGTCTTCTCTGTTTTGTACAGCCCTCCCCATGCCCAGCACCCACAATAATGCTAATCCTAAAGTGTGCTATCCTTACCTCTGTCCTTTTTCTTGCATTCACACCTATCCACCCCAGTCTCTTGCCCTTTGGTAACTGTTACCCCAATCTTGGGATCTGTGAACCTACTGGTGCTTTGTTCCCTCAGTTTTATCTTGGTCCTCCATCTCCACAGGTGGGTCAAATCATTTGATAGTTGTTTTTCTCTACCTCACTTATTTCACTGAGCATAATACCCTCTAGCTCCATCCATGTTGTTGCAAATGATAGGATTTGTTTTCTTCTTATGTCTGAATAATATTTCTTGTGTATATGACCACATCTCCTTGAGCTATTAATCTACTGCTGACAAATTAGCTTGGCAACTTTGAATAGTGCTGTGATAAACATAGGGATGCATTTGTCTGTTTTAACTAGGCTTCATTATTTTTATTACTGGATTATTTATTTATTTATTTATTTATTGCTAATCTATAATTGCATGTGTAACACTACATTCACTAGACTTCCCTGATCACGAAGATCTGCCCAATGCCCCACTGCATCCACTTCCATCAACAGAGCAAGGTACTGTAGAATCACTGACTTCTCTGCTTGGTTCTACCCTCCGAAAACATTACATGTGCCAATCATAATGCATTACTTCTCCCCCCACTATTATCCCTCCATTCTCACATGTCCTCCCTAGTCGCTTTCCCTTTGGTATCTTTTAATTCATTCTTGGGTTCTGTGTGTCTGCAGGTATTTTGCTCCATCAGTTTTTTTCTTGGTTCTCCATGTCCACAGATGGGTCAAATCATTTAATACTTGTAATTTTCCTGTCTCATTTCATTGAGCATAATAACCCCTCCTTCCATCCATGTTGTTGGAAATGGTAGGATTTGTTTTCTTCTTATGGCTGAATGATAATTGATTGTTTATATGTACCACATCTTCTTAATCCATTCACCTACTGATCTACACAGTTGGCTATTGTTAATATTGCTGTTATAACAAAGAGGTGCACATGTCTTTTTTCAACAGGACTGCTACATTCCATCAATAAATCAATCTATCAATCTATCTGTCATCTTTGTTTCTATCATGTCATGTATCAACCAACCTATCTGTATATGTATCTTTCTATATTCTATAACCCATCATGTATCTATCTATATCATCTATCTACCATCTTACAATATATCTAATATATTATCTATCCACTAATCTATATATCCATTCTAATCTATCATCTGACTTCCATGTATCTGCCTAATCTTTCCTATCTATCTATCTATCTATCTATCTATCTATCTATCTATCTATCTATCTAACCATCCATCCATCCATCCATCCATCCATCGATCTATCTATCTATCTATCTATCTATCTATCTATCTATCTATCTATCTATCTATCTATCTATCTATCTATCTATCTATCTATCTATCTGTCTGTCTGTCTGTCTATCTATCATCTATCTTTCAAGGTACCTATCAGTCTTTCACCTATCCATCCATCTACATATGAATGCATCTATATGTTAGTAATTCATCTATCATCTATCAAACATTTATTTGCTTATTTATTTATCACAATTTCATGAGAAACGTTATCTTTACTAAACTAACCCATCACCAAGATCCTTCCATACACTCCCTTGCAGTCACTAACTTTGAGCCTAGTCAGATAATGTAGATTCACTACTTGTCTTCTCTATTCTGTACAGCCCTCCCCATGCCCAGCAACCACAATAATGCTAATCGTAAAGTGTTCTATTCTTACCCCTGCCCTTCTTCGTACATTCACACATATCCACCCCAGTCTCTTGACCTTTGGTAACTGTTACCCCAATCTTGGGATCTGTGAACCTACTGGTGTTTTGTTCCCTCAGTTTTATCTTGGTTCTCCATCTCCACAGATGGGTCAAATCATTTGATAGTTGTTTTTCTCTACCTCACTTATTTCACTGAGCATAATACCCTTTAGCTCCATTTTTGTTGTTGCAAATGATAGGATTTTTTTTTCTTATGTCTGAATAATATTCCTTGTGTATATGACCACATCTTCTTGAGCCATTAATCTACTGCTGACAAATTAGCTTGGAAACTTTGAATAGTGCGGTGAAAAACATAGGGATGCATTTGTCTGTTTTAACTAGGCTTCTGTATATGTTTTACTGGATTATTTATTTATTTATTTATTTATTTATTTATTTATTTATTTATTTATTGCTAATCTACAATTACATGTGTAACACTACATTCACTAGACTTCCCTGATCACGAAGGTCCGCCCAATTACCCACTGCATCCACTTCCATCAACAGAGAAATGTACTGTAGAATCACTGACTTCTCTGCTTGGTTCTACCCTCCGAAAACATTACATGTGCATATCATAATGCATTCTTTCTACCCCCACTGTTTTCCCTCCATTCTCACATGTCCTCCCTAGTCGCTTTCCCTTTGGTAACTGTTAGTTCCTTCTTGGGTTCTGTGTGTCTGCAGCTATTTTGCTCCATCAGTTTTGTTCTTGGATCTCCATGTCCACAGATGGGTAAAATCATTAGATACTTGTCCTTTTCCTGTCTCATTTCATTGAGCATAATACCCCCTCCTTCCATCCATGATGTTGCAAATGGTACGATTTGTTTTCTTCTTATGGCTGAATGATAATTGATTGTGTATATGTACCACATCTTCTTAATCCATTCACATACTGATGGACACAGTTGGCTATTGAGAATAGTGCTGTGATAACAAAGAGGTGCACATGTCTTTTTTCAACTGGGCTGCTACATTCCGTCAATAAATCAATCTATCAATCTATCTGTCATCTTTGTTTCTATCTATCATGTCATGTATCAACCAATCTATCTGTATATGTATCTTTCTATATTCTATAACCCATCGTGTATCTATCTATATCATCTATCTACCATCTTACAATATATCTAATATATTATCTAACCACTTATCTATATATCTATTCTAATATATCATCTGACTTCCATATATCTGCCTAATCTTTCCTATCTATCTATCTATCTATCTATCTATCTATCTATCTATCTATCTATCTATCTATCTATCTATCTATCTATATGTCTGTCTATCTATCATCTATATTTCAAGGTACCTATCAATCTTCCACCTATCCATTCATCTACATATGTATTCATCTATCATGTTAGTAATTCATCTATCATCTATGAAACATATATTTGCCTATTTATTTATCACACTTTCATGAGAAACATTATCTTTACTAAACTAACCCATCAACAAGATCCTTCCATACACTCCATTGCAGTCACTCTCTTTGAGCATAATCAGATAATGTACAATCACTACTTGTCTTCTCTGTTTTGTACAGCCCTCCCCATGCCCAGCACCCACAATAATGCTAATCCTAAAGTGTGCTATCCTTACCTCTGTCCTTTTTCTTGCATTCACACCTATCCACCCCAGTCTCTTGCCCTTTGGTAACTGTTACCCCAATCTTGGGATCTGTGAACCTACTGGTGCTTTGTTCCCTCAGTTTTATCTTGGTCCTCCATCTCCACAGGTGGGTCAAATCATTTGATAGTTGTTTTTCTCTACCTCACTTATTTCACTGAGCATAATACCCTCTAGCTCCATCCATGTTGTTGCAAATGATAGGATTTGTTTTCTTCTTATGTCTGAATAATATTTCTTGTGTATATGACCACATCTCCTTGAGCTATTAATCTACTGCTGACAAATTAGCTTGGCAACTTTGAATAGTGCTGTGATAAACATAGGGATGCATTTGTCTGTTTTAACTAGGCTTCATTATTTTTATTACTGGATTATTTATTTATTTATTTATTTATTGCTAATCTATAATTGCATGTGTAACACTACATTCACTAGACTTCCCTGATCACGAAGATCTGCCCAATGCCCCACTGCAATCACTTCCATCAACAGAGCAAGGTACTGTAGAATCACTGACTTCTCTGCTTGGTTCTACCCTCCGAAAACATTACATGTGCCAATCATAATGCATTACTTCTCCCCCCACTATTATCCCTCCATTCTCACATGTCCTCCCTAGTCGCTTTCCCTTTGGTATCTTTTAATTCATTCTTGGGTTCTGTGTGTCTGCAGGTATTTTGCTCCATCAGTTTTTTTCTTGGTTCTCCATGTCCACAGATGGGTCAAATCATTTAATACTTGTCCTTTTCCTGTCTCATTTCATTGAGCATAATAACCCCTCCTTCCATCCATGTTGTTGGAAATGGTAGGATTTGTTTTCTTCTTATGGCTGAATGATAATTGATTGTTTATATGTACCACATCTTCTTAATCCATTCACCTACTGATCTACACAGTTGGCTATTGTTAATATTGCTGTTATAACAAAGAGGTGCACATGTCTTTTTTCAACAGGACTGCTACATTCCATCAATAAATCAATCTATCAATCTATCTGTCATCTTTGTTTCTATCATGTCATGTATCAACCAACCTATCTGTATATGTATCTTTCTATATTCTATAACCCATCATGTATCTATCTATATCATCTATCTACCATCTTACAATATATCTAATATATTATCTATCCACTAATCTATATATCCATTCTAATCTATCATCTGACTTCCATGTATCTGCCTAATCTTTCCTATCTATCTATCTATCTATCTATCTATCTATCTATCTATCTATCTATCTATCTATCTATCTATCTATCTATCTATCTATCTATCTATCTAACCATCCATCCATCCATCCATCCATCCATCGATCTATCTATCTATCTATCTATCTATCTATCTATCTATCTATCTATCTATCTATCTATCTATCTATCTATCTATCTATCTGTCTGTCTGTCTGTCTATCTATCATCTATCTTTCAAGGTACCTATCAGTCTTTCACCTATCCATCCATCTACATATGAATGCATCTATATGTTAGTAATTCATCTATCATCTATCAAACATTTATTTGCTTATTTATTTATCACAATTTCATGAGAAACGTTATCTTTACTAAACTAACCCATCACCAAGATCCTTCCATACACTCCCTTGCAGTCACTAACTTTGAGCCTAGTCAGATAATGTAGATTCACTACTTGTCTTCTCTATTCTGTACAGCCCTCCCCATGCCCAGCAACCACAATAATGCTAATCGTAAAGTGTTCTATTCTTACCCCTGCCCTTCTTCGTACATTCACACATATCCACCCCAGTCTCTTGACCTTTGGTAACTGTTACCCCAATCTTGGGATCTGTGAACCTACTGGTGTTTTGTTCCCTCAGTTTTATCTTGGTTCTCCATCTCCACAGATGGGTCAAATCATTTGATAGTTGTTTTTCTCTACCTCACTTATTTCACTGAGCATAATACCCTTTAGCTCCATTTTTGTTGTTGCAAATGATAGGATTTTTTTTTCTTATGTCTGAATAATATTCCTTGTGTATATGACCACATCTTCTTGAGCCATTAATCTACTGCTGACAAATTAGCTTGGAAACTTTGAATAGTGCGGTGAAAAACATAGGGATGCATTTGTCTGTTTTAACTAGGCTTCTGTATATGTTTTACTGGATTATTTATTTATTTATTTATTTATTTATTTATTTATTTATTTATTTATTTATTGCTAATCTACAATTACATGTGTAACACTACATTCACTAGACTTCCCTGATCACGAAGGTCCGCCCAATTACCCACTGCATCCACTTCCATCAACAGAGAAATGTACTGTAGAATCACTGACTTCTCTGCTTGGTTCTACCCTCCGAAAACATTACATGTGCATATCATAATGCATTCTTTCTACCCCCACTGTTTTCCCTCCATTCTCACATGTCCTCCCTAGTCGCTTTCCCTTTGGTAACTGTTAGTTCCTTCTTGGGTTCTGTGTGTCTGCAGCTATTTTGCTCCATCAGTTTTGTTCTTGGATCTCCATGTCCACAGATGGGTAAAATCATTAGATACTTGTCCTTTTCCTGTCTCATTTCATTGAGCATAATACCCCCTCCTTCCATCCATGATGTTGCAAATGGTAGGATTTGTTTTCTTCTTATGGCTGAATGATAATTGATTGTGTATATGTACCACATCTTCTTAATCCATTCACATACTGATGGACACAGTTGGCTATTGAGAATAGTGCTGTGATAACAAAGAGGTGCACATGTCTTTTTTCAACTGGGCTGCTACATTCCGTCAATAAATCAATCTATCAATCTATCTGTCATCTTTGTTTCTATCTATCATGTCATGTATCAACCAATCTATCTGTATATGTATCTTTCTATATTCTATAACCCATCGTGTATCTATCTATATCATCTATCTACCATCTTACAATATATCTAATATATTATCTAACCACTTATCTATATATCTATTCTAATATATCATCTGACTTCCATATATCTGCCTAATCTTTCCTATCTATCTATCTATCTATCTATCTATCTATCTATCTATCTATCTATCTATCTATCTATCTATCTATATGTCTGTCTATCTATCATCTATATTTCAAGGTACCTATCAATCTTCCACCTATCCATTCATCTACATATGTATTCATCTATCATGTTAGTAATTCATCTATCATCTATGAAACATATATTTGCCTATTTATTTATCACACTTTCATGAGAAACATTATCTTTACTAAACTAACCCATCAACAAGATCCTTCCATACACTCCATTGCAGTCACTCTCTTTGAGCATAATCAGATAATGTACAATCACTACTTGTCTTCTCTGTTTTGTACAGCCCTCCCCATGCCCAGCACCCACAATAATGCTAATCCTAAAGTGTGCTATCCTTACCTCTGTCCTTTTTCTTGCATTCACACCTATCCACCCCAGTCTCTTGCCCTTTGGTAACTGTTACCCCAATCTTGGGATCTGTGAACCTACTGGTGCTTTGTTCCCTCAGTTTTATCTTGGTCCTCCATCTCCACAGGTGGGTCAAATCATTTGATAGTTGTTTTTCTCTACCTCACTTATTTCACTGAGCATAATACCCTCTAGCTCCATCCATGTTGTTGCAAATGATAGGATTTGTTTTCTTCTTATGTCTGAATAATATTTCTTGTGTATATGACCACATCTCCTTGAGCTATTAATCTACTGCTGACAAATTAGCTTGGCAACTTTGAATAGTGCTGTGATAAACATAGGGATGCATTTGTCTGTTTTAACTAGGCTTCATTATTTTTATTACTGGATTATTTATTTATTTATTTATTTATTGCTAATCTATAATTGCATGTGTAACACTACATTCACTAGACTTCCCTGATCACGAAGATCTGCCCAATGCCCCACTGCAATCACTTCCATCAACAGAGCAAGGTACTGTAGAATCACTGACTTCTCTGCTTGGTTCTACCCTCCGAAAACATTACATGTGCCAATCATAATGCATTACTTCTCCCCCCACTATTATCCCTCCATTCTCACATGTCCTCCCTAGTCGCTTTCCCTTTGGTATCTTTTAATTCATTCTTGGGTTCTGTGTGTCTGCAGGTATTTTGCTCCATCAGTTTTTTTCTTGGTTCTCCATGTCCACAGATGGGTCAAATCATTTAATACTTGTCCTTTTCCTGTCTCATTTCATTGAGCATAATAACCCCTCCTTCCATCCATGTTGTTGGAAATGGTAGGATTTGTTTTCTTCTTATGGCTGAATGATAATTGATTGTTTATATGTACCACATCTTCTTAATCCATTCACCTACTGATCTACACAGTTGGCTATTGTTAATATTGCTGTTATAACAAAGAGGTGCACATGTCTTTTTTCAACAGGACTGCTACATTCCATCAATAAATCAATCTATCAATCTATCTGTCATCTTTGTTTCTATCATGTCATGTATCAACCAACCTATCTGTATATGTATCTTTCTATATTCTATAACCCATCATGTATCTATCTATATCATCTATCTACCATCTTACAATATATCTAATATATTATCTATCCACTAATCTATATATCCATTCTAATCTATCATCTGACTTCCATGTATCTGCCTAATCTTTCCTATCTATCTATCTATCTATCTATCTATCTATCTATCTATCTATCTATCTATCTATCTATCTATCTATCTATCTATCTGTCTGTCTGTCTGTCTGTCTGTCTGTCTGTCTGTCTGTCTGTCTGTCTGTCTGTCTATCTATCTATCTATCTATCTATCTATCTATCTATCTATCTATCTTTCTATCTATCTATCTATCTGTCTGTCTGTCTGTCTATCTATCTATCTATCTATCTATCTATCTATCTATCTATCTATCTATCTATCTATCTGTCTGTCTGTCTATCTATCATCTATCTTTCAAGGTACCTATCAGTCTTTCACCTATCCATCCATCTACATATAAATGCATCTTTATGTTATTAATTCATCTATCATCTATCAAACATTTATTTGCTTATTTATTTATCACAATTTCATGAGAAACGTTATCTTTACTAAACTAACCCATCACCAAGATCCTTCTATACACTCCCTTGCAGTCACTATCTTTGAGCGTAGTCAGATAATGTAGATTCACTACTTGTCTTCTCTATTCTGTACAGCCCTCCCCATGCCCAGCAACCACAATAATGCTAATCGTAAAGTGTTCTATTCTTACCCCTGCCCTTCTTCGTCCATTCACACATATCCACCCCAGTCTCTTGCCCTTTGGTAACTGTTACCCCAATCTTGGGATCTGTGAACCTACTGGTGTTTTGTTCCCTCAGTTTTATCTTGGTTCTCCATCTCCACAGATGGGTCAAATCATTTGATAGTTGTTTTTCTCTACCTCACTTATTTCACTGAGCATAATACCCTTTAGCTCCATTTTTGTTGTTGCAAATGATAGGATTTTTTTTTCTTATGTCTGAATAATATTCCTTGTGTATATGGCCACATCTTCTTGAGCCATTAATCTACTGCTGACAAATTAGCTTGGAAACTTTGAATAGTGCAGTGAAAAACATAGGGATGCATTTGTCTGTTTTAACTAGGCTTCTGTATATGTTTTACTGGATTATTTATTTATTTATTTATTTATTTATTTATTTATTTATTTATTTATTGCTAATCTACAATTACATGTGTAACACTACATTCACTAGACTTCCCTGATCACGAAGGTCCGCCCAATTACCCACTGCATCCACTTCCATCAACAGAGAAAGGTACTGTAGAATCACTGACTTCTCTGCTTGGTTTTACCCTACGAAAACATTACATGTGCATATCATAATGCATTCTTTCTACCCCCACTGTTTTCCCTCCATTCTCACATGTCCTCCCTAGTCGCTTTCCCTTTGGTAACTGTTAGTTCCTTCTTGGGTTCTGTGTGTCTGCAGCTATTTTGCTCCATCAGTTTTGTTCTTGGATCTCCATGTCCACAGATGGGTAAAATCATTTGATACTTGTCCTTTTCCTGTCTCATTTCATTGAGCATAATTCCCCCTCCTTTCATCCATGATGTTGCAAATGGTAGGATTTGTTTTCTTCTTATGGCTGAATGATAATTGATTGTGTATATGTACCACATCTTCTTAATCCATTCACATACTGATGGACACAGTTGGCTATTGAGAATAGTGCTGTGATAACAAAGAGGTGCACATGTCTTTTTACAACTGGGCTGCTACATTCCATCAATAAATCAATCTATCAATCTATCTGTCATCTTTGTTTCTATCTATCATGTCATGTATCAACCAATCTATCTGTATATGTATCTTTCTATATTCTATAACCCATCATGTATCTATCTATATCATCTATCTACCATCTTACAATATATCTAATATATTATCTAACCACTTATCTATATATCTATTCTAATATATCATCTGAATTCCATATATCTTCCTAATCTTTCCTATCTATCAATCTATCTATATATCTATCTATCCATCTATCTAT
>NC_080039.1:19749594-19752094 GCF_030020395.1 Manis pentadactyla
AACCAATCTATCTGTATATGTATCTTTCTATATTCTATAACCCATCATGTATCTATCTATATCATCTATCTACCATCTTACAATATATCTAATATATTATCTATCCACTTATCTATATATCCATTCTAATCTATCATCTGACTTCCATATATCTGCCTAATCTTTCCTATCTATCTATCTATCTATCTATCTATCTATCTATCTATCTATCTATCTATCTATCTATCTATCTATCTATCTATCTATCTATCTATCTGTCTGTCTGTCTGTCTGTCTGTCTGTCTGTCTGTCTGTCTGTCTGTCTATCTTTCTATCTATCTATTTATCTATCAATCTATCTATCTATCTATCTATCTTTCTATCTGTCTATGTATCTATCTATCTATCTATCTATCTATCTATCTATCTATCTATCTATCTGTCTGTCTATCTATCATCTATCTTTCAAGGTACCTATCAGTCTTTCACCTATCCATCTATCTACACATGTATGCATCTATCATGTTAGTAATTCATCTATCATCTATCAAACATTTATTTGCTTATTTATTTATCACAATTTCTTGAGAAACGTTATCTCTACTAAAATTACCCATCACCAAGATCCTTCCATACACTCCCTTGCAGTCACTATCTTTGAGCATAGTCAGATAATGTAGATTCACTACTTGTCTTCTCTATTCTGTACAGCCCTCCCCATGCCCAGCAACCACAATAATGCTAATCGTAAAGTGTTCTATTCTTACCCCTGCCCTTCTTCGTCCATTCACACATATCCACCCCAGTCTCTTGCCCTTTGGTAACTGTTACCCCAATCTTGGGATCTGTGAACCTACTGGTGTTTTGTTCCCTCAGTTTTATCTTGGTTCTCCATCTCCACAGATGGGTCAAATCATTTGATAGTTGTTTTTCTCTACCTCTCTTATTTCACTGAGCATAATACCGTCTAGCTCCATCCATGTTGTTGCAAATGATAGGATTTTTTTTTCTTATGTCTGAATAATATTCCTTGTGTATATGACCACATCTACTTGAACCATTAAACTACTGCTGACAAATTAGCTTTGCAACTTTGAATAGTGCTGTGATAAACATAGGGATGCATTTGTCTGTTTTAAATAGGCTTCTGTATTTGTTTTAGTGGATTATTTATTTATTTATTTATTTATTGGTAATCTATAATTACATGTGGCACACTACATTTACTAGAATTCCCTGATTAAGAAGATTCACCCAATGCCCCACTGCATCACCTTCCATCAACAGAGCGAAGTACTGTGGAATCAGTGTCTTCTCTGTTTGGTTCTACCCTCCGAAAATATTACATGTGCCAATCATAATGCATTCTTTCTCCCCCCACTGTTATCCCTCCATTCTCACATGTCCTCCCTAGTCGCTTTCCCTTTGGTAACTGTTTGTTCATTCTTGGGTTCTGTGTGTCTGCTGCTATTTTGCTCCATCAGTTTTTTTCTTGATTCTCCATGTTCACAGATGGGTCAAATCATTTGATACTTGTCCTTTTCCTGTCTCATTTCATTGAGCATAATACCCAATCCTTCCATCCATGTTGTTGGAAATGGTAGGATTTGTTTTCTTCTTATGGCTGAATGATAATTGATTGTGTATATGTACCACATCTTCTTAATCCATTCACCTACTGATCTACACAGTTGGCTATTGTTAATATTGCTGTTATAACAAAGAGGTGCACATGTCCTTTTTCAACAGGACTGCTACATTCCATCAATAAATCAATCAATCTATCTGTCATCTTTGTTTCTATCATGTCATGTATCAACCAAAATATCTGTATATGTATCTTTCTATATTCTATAACCCATCATGTATCTATCTATATCATCTATCTACCATCTTACAATATATCTAATATATTATCTATCCACTAATCTATATATCCATTCTAATCTATCATCTGACTTCCATATATCTGCCTAATCTTTCCTATCTATCTATCTATCTATCTATCTATCTATCTATCTATCTATCTATCTATCTATCTATCTATCTATCTATCTATCTATCTATCTATCTATCTATCTATCTATCTATCTATCTATCTATCTATCTATCTATCTATCTATCTGTCTGTCTGTCTGTCTGTCTGTCTGTCTGTCTGTCTGTCTGTCTGTCTGTCTGACTGTCTGTCTGTCTGTCTGTCTGTCTGACTGTCTGTCTGTCTGTCTGTCTGTCTGTCTGTCTGTCTATCTATCTATCTATCTATCTATCTATCTATCTATCTGTCTATCTATCTATCTATCTATCTATCTATCTATCTATCTATCTATCTATCTATCTTTCTCTCTATCTATCTATCTATCTGTCTGTCTGTCTGTCTGTCTATCTATCTATCTATCTATCTATCTATCTGTCTATCTATCTATCTATCTATCTATCTGTCTGTCTGTCTATCTATCATCTATCTTTCAAAGTACCTATCAGTCTTTCACCTATCCATCCATCTACATATGAATGCATCTAT